>NC_052489.1:11974027-12107800 GCF_009730915.1 Dioscorea cayenensis subsp. rotundata
TTACCCTCAACAATTTGTCTCAAACCTTCCTCTTCCATTGCCACCATTAATTATAATTGCTCCATAAATATCTCTCGCTTCTAAATAGTATTGGCTTTCTTATGCATTATATAGTATTATATATATATATATATATATATATATATATATATATGTATATATATATATATATGTATATAAGAAAACTTTATATATCAGAAGTATAAACTAATGTTGACAATATGTTATTTTTTCATAATTTTTTATTTCACTCATAAAACAACTTCAAATATAGAAAATAAGTAACTTAAAAAAATTCAAATGCAAAAAATGAAAAATAATTTATATTTTTTAATTAAGATAATAATATAGAAAATACATAAATAATTTTAACAATTTAATTTTTTAAAATTTTATTGTGCTATATTATTGTAAGTTTTAAAATTTGTCTTTATTTTAAAATAAAATAAATATAAAATTAGTTAGTTTCTTTTATATGGAAAAGGATTAAAGGTTAAATATAATATCAACCTCATAAATGAAGACATTTACTTGATGTGGTAGGTTGCAAAGCCTATATGGCCGTATGTGTTTTGTAGGTAAAAGAAAAATCAGAGGAAATCTCCCAGATCCAATTTTTTCTATAATGTTCTTGGTAAAGTAAACAACATTAGAGCAAATTTTTTTTAAAAAAAAATTTTACTCACATGTCAAACGACTAAACAAATTTAATAATGTATATTTATTCAAAAGTGCCGACCTTCAAACATAAATTTAATTTGTAAACAAACAAACCTCATAATTGCAATAAGATATTGAGCAATATTGGCAAAAACTGCATCCATGAAATTTACATGAGTAAATTACAACATATTTTTTAAAAAAAAAAATTGATGGAAGAGTAGCAATATAAAGAGGAGTGTGAAAGATTCAAGAAACCCTGAAATGGTGAAGACCATTTTATGTAAATAGGTTTTGTGACTTTGGTTTTGTTAATTTTATATATAATAGGGAGTTTGATGATTAAATTTAAATTATGTATTTCTGATTTAATTTTAACCTTTGTTTTTACAAAGAAATCATTGAGTATTATATATTTACATAAACAGAAATTATGAAAATTCCTTGGTTTTAAAGATTTAAATAGTTTTTTGAATAAATTAAAGAGCATAATAATATACAAATTATCTTATTTTTTGAGGTGCATCCAAATATAGCTAATTTAGTGCTTTAGTTCAACATAGAAGGAAAGCTATTAAAATAGGATGATTTTATTAATATAGCTATAACTAATGGAGTCAACAGCTATGAAAATAGAATGTCTAACTTTATCAGCATAGATGTCTGTAACAGAAATAATATCTATAAAAATAAGAATACTTTATTAATATAGGATGTCATAATTACCATACAATATATTGTTTTTTTTATTAAGAACTGATATAAGAGTAGCAATATAAAGAGGAGTTTGAAAGCTTGAAGAAGCCTTGAAATGGTGAAGGGTATATTTTTTGTGGCTTTGGTTTTATTAATTTTTATATATAATAGGGAATTCGATGATTAAATTTAAATTATCTGTTTCTGTGTTAAATTTAAACTTTTTTTTTTACAAAAAAATCATTGATTATTAAATATTTACATAAAACAGTAATTTTAAAATTTTCTTGGTTTCTAAGATTTAAATATTTTTTTAAAATTAAAGAGCATAATAATATAATAATTATCTTATTTTTTAAGGTGCATCCAAATATAACTAATTTGGTTCTTTAGTTCAACATAAAAGAATAGGTATTAAAATAAGATGGTTTTATTAATGTAGCTATAAGTAATGGAGTCAACCGTTATGAAAATAGGATGTCTTACTTTATCAGCATAGATGTCTATAATAGAGACAATATCTATAAAAATAAGAATACTTTATTAATATAGGATGTAATCATTACCATACAAAGCATATTGTATAGCCATTAAAACTCATGCGATTTGTCAACAGCTACATCTAACCTCTGAGCTAATATATTATAATATGTTACAAACTCCATTATTTTCTCTTATCCCAATGATATTTTGTCTCTATAAAATAGTAAAATACACCATCTTTTATATATAGCCATTTAAAAAGAAATGTCTACAGCAATAAAATATTATTCATTATAGTGTTCTTCTACAACAATCACAAATCCTATATAATACTTACTTGAGCCAATGATTCATCTCACCTACCTTCTCTGGAATCATATATTCACACAACTGCATCTCTTTAACTCTATGATTTTCCTATTCTTATTAATATTATTATTATTAATTACTATTATTATTATTAGTATTATTATTATTATTATTATTATTATTATTATTATTATTATTATTGATACATGATAATGCTATTAATGCATGAGATGTTGACACCCTATCAATTTGCTTCACCATCACCAATGGTCTCCGCACATTTGGTATCTCTGATATCTTCTCCTCCAACCTTAAATTCTTCTTATGGAACCCATACCTCACAATGACCACTCTCTTCGCTTTCATCACTATCATCAACACATACGATCCAGTAGCCTGTGCCGACTTCAAGCTATAATCAATATATCACCCAAAGCTAGAATCAGTTCCTAAATCAAAACTCCAACATATCTAAGTTCACCAGTAAATATGTCAATCTAATGCATCTTAAGATATTTAAAAAAAAAAAAGTTAAAAGTTTAAAAAATATCTCAAGGTGTAATAAAAGAAGGAAGTAGAAAATTTATGAAAAGTGACAGAATTAAAGATGATTATATGCCCTTTAATTAATTTCCCTTCATTTTTTATTATTTATTTTTTAAATAACAGTTATGAGATTAGAGCAAATATCAATTCATTTTTTTCCTTAAATTCTTGGATAACTATTTTTCCTTTCCTAAAATTTTATATATGTATTCTTTATGTAGTAGACTGTTTCCGTGTTTTTCATCAACATTCATGAGCAAAACAAGCTGTGGAGGTATTAGATCCATGGCCATGGATACATGTTTGACTGTGCTCAGCATCGCATGTTCCCTTCGTGGCAAAATGTTACTAATCCTTGATAAGCTGCATATTTTCTTCCACTCTCCTTCTTCTTCTTTATCTTCTTCTTCTTCCTCCTCCTCCTCCTCCTCTGTTACTTAAACTATTTATGTAATTCCCTATATTATATTTGCTTTGATTGTGAATTGATTTGTTTTCAAGCTCCACAAATATGTTTTCTTTAATTGTTAATTACTATCTTTTAACATGGTTTGATATTTATTTTTTTAAAATAATTATGAGAGTTTGAGGGAATTTAAGTTTTCTTAAACTGAATTTTGAAATATCTTGATTATTTTTATATTTATGAGAATTTTGTTTGTTATAACGTGAGATTCTCCCTATCCAATTGAAATGTTTTTTTTTCTAATAGATGTTAATAGATGTTTTTCCCTAATAAATCATGCTATTTTGCATTAATAAAAAATAAATTGTCTTTGATCATCTTAAATAAAATTTAATTGTTTTTTAAGATATCAATATAAAAGAATTTACTGATATCAAAGATAAATAGAATTTTAAAAATATTTATTTTTTTTATAACGCTTTTTAAAAAAATTGGAAGAGGGTGGACATGGATAATTAAATTAATATTAAAAAGAATGGCCTACATAATATATGTTTTTCAATCAAATTCAACCATAGAAATTCGTGCTAATAAAGATGATTCTTCATTGCAAATAAAAGCCTACTTTCAAATCAATTGGCTCTATACAACTTTTATTAAATGCATTCACTGTCACTCACATGAAAAGAATTTAATCAAATGGATCATGCTAACAATCAATGCATTATGCATTATGCATTGATTATTAGGATGTTTAAAAAGTCAAAACCTATATAAATTATTAAGCAAACAAGTAAACCGTGAATAAACAGTATATTTTTTTTAATCAAACAATATTTGTAAACAGTTAAATCCTTTATATATATACACAGAGTTGAAGATTTCTCATGCAACCAACTTCAACAATAGCCAGGTATGTGTAAATTTTTTTTTTTTAAGAATTTTGCTTTTATAATATCTGATTATAGATATTTTAAAATTTTATAACATTAACAAGTTATTAATATATTGTTTTAATTTCATCGACATTCATGTATATAGATATCTCAGGCTACAACAAACTAGATAATTTAAAATTAAATGCATTATTTTTTACTCATTAAAAACTAAAAAATTATGCTGTAATTAAGCATATAATATTTATATTCACATTTCACTTCTTTTAAAAAAATATCTAATAATTAAGCCATTGGTTTTTTTAAAAATATGTAATAATAAATTTATATATGTATTATATAAAATAAGTTTTTTAAAATTTATAGTCTTATCATTAACTCATAAATATGAACTACATATTAAAAATATAATATTAATGTCATGCTCTTAATGGAAGCAAAATAGCAATAATTTATAAACTAACAATTTTAGATTTATATATATATATAATAATAATTTGACTTTATATATATATATATATATATATATGGATTCACAATCTAAGGGGGCCCCTAGATTTCAAATCTAAAAACGCTTACAGTAACCGCTGTAAACCAGGCCAACAACACCTACATAACTCTACAAAAACCTAACTCAATTCTTCTTTTAAACTATATATATATACATATATGATTGCATGTAATTATATATAAACAAAATATACTAAACACTCTTGCAACAGTTAACATTCCGCATCTATGGACATGGCTGATTTACAATGCATCATCCTTCACCGTCACGATAGAAGACGAACTAGAGCATCGACGGGGTACTTAGGAGTACGAAGGAGACCATGGGAACGCTATGCAGCAGAGATTAGAAACCCTTATACTAGGATGAGACACTGGTTAGGCACATTTAATACACCGGAAGAAGCTGCAATAGCTTATGACATAGCATCAATCACCTTGAGTGGTATCGATAGAGCCCAAACTAATTTTTACTATATGTTTGTGACTATGCCTTCTACAATTCCTCCACCGCCACCTCCACCGCCTCCTCCGCCACCTTCTCCTTTGGAAGAACAAAATGAATATTATTTTGAGTAAAGCTTGGAGAATAATGATGATCATAATAATTTCGTTGATGGTTATGATGATGATTCAATCAATATTACCACCATTTTGTAGAATTTTTGACAATCAAATGTGTTTCCTTCATCTTCAATACTATAATAAACATGTTTTAGATCACTTGCAATGTTCTATTGTAGGATCAAAGCTGCTTTTTTTTTAAAATAACAAGATAAGTGAGGTAAGTTTTGTTATTAATGAACTCAGTTTCTTTGTTTTTTTAAATGTTTTAAAACATGAATATAGTCTGCTCATCAAGACCTTTGTGAAAGTAATAAAACACTTATATATATATATATATATATATGAAAACACAAATACCATTAATTCTCAAATGAATTATTAGCTAGCATGTTTTTCATATATACTCAATTGATATATGCAATTGAATTAATTAACAAATTGATAACAAACTACAATAGCAACAAATGAACAACTTCTAAAATTTTGATCCAAACATCATCAAGGAAAATATCTTCACTGCTAAGAAAATTCAATAATAATTTAATCAAATTTATATCTTATAATTCGATATATATATATATATTATTTTTTTAAAAAAAAAATCCATAAAACTCTATCTCAATGTTCCATTTAAAATAGAAAATATCAACGACATACCTAGCATTTGGTACTATATTACTTTCAATTAATGGGTCGGTAAATTATTTTTAATTAAAAAACTTGGAAAAAATGTAATAGCCACTTCAAAATGCATATTTTCTATTTTTATTAACTATTTAAAACACACTTATTTATAAACTACAAAATATGTCATCCATTAGTTATTAAGGCGGACATTCGAAACATGAGAATAAATTTTTTTTTATAAACAAGATAAAATTCTCACTCGCATATATTTTTCTTCATTGCCATTTGCTTTAAAAATCTAAAAGTCAAAATACCTAAATTAAAAGATGATCTTTAATTTTACTATAGACCTCTCCAAGTTATCTAATTTTTTAAAAATTTATTTATACATTTAAAAAACCAACTATTTATAAATTTACATATACTCCAGTGTAAGTGCGGACCGCCCTACTAGTATATATATAATATCATCACAGTTTCATGCTCATGCCTTCTCATGCATGACAACACATGCGTTACATTCTAAGCATCTCAGAATGCATTAAACTAACGAAAAAGAAAGTTGCAAGCAATCTAAAATACATGGACATAATATAACTACAAGGTCCAAGCCACCTACTTGATTTTTCCGACGTGTTATCAACGATTCAAGGTTCCTCACCTTCAGCTTCCCCACACCACAGCAGCAATTCGGATCCAATTATTCACCTCCTTAAGAACCAGTTATATTAAGGAGAGGTAAATGGTCACAGGTTGCATGAGGTGAGGGGCATTCTAACCAAAATGCTTGGAATCCAGGCTTTGGTTTCAATTACATAAGAAAGGAGACAAAGGGAACGGGCCCACCATCCTCAATTATATTTAATTCCCACCAAAAACTATACAAATGGCGGGAAGCATCAAGATTTCCAAAATACCAATTATATGCATCTGCAATGATCGTTACAGCCAAAAACTTAAAAGCCTCATCAACTACTGCTTGCCTCTCAACTTCAGGAAACCTACAAAACAGCAGGTTGTCTGATAGCCAATTTTTATTTTCAAAATGAATATGCTATATTTACATATCTATTACTTTCTCATCTCACATTGCCCTTATGTTTTGGAATTTTTTTGGATGCCTTGCTCAGTAGGCTTTATACTTTCTTAGGAATTTTGTTATTATGTTTAAAACTAATGCATGACAAGTAAATTAATTAGTTTTTCCCTGACATTGGCTTTTAATTGTTTGAGCATGTGAACTCTACTTTCTTATATTTTTAGGTCCTGACTCGTCATATATCCTTTTGTGCATCAAAAAAGATGGACAAACCATTGGTTTAAAGTTTACTTGACCAAGATTGAAGAAGAGCAAGTACTAATACTGAGTTCATTTTTTCATATTAGTGATAACATTAAAAACTTAATACGCAACGATCCTCTGGTTCAGTTTTTCTTATTTTTCACATTCTGTTATTGGCTGTAGGATGATAAAGTTTTTATCCATTTATTTAATCTTGTTGGTATTCACAATTGTTGCTCAATATGTTTGGTGACGTGAGTTTTTGTTATTTGTACCATTGTCATTTGAGATACTGCATTTTGTCTTATGCCCATGTTTGCCATAAGATCTGTCATGGGAAGTAATAAATACATTAGACTTGATTACAGTTTCAGATACTTATATTGAAGTTTTCGGTCTTATATTTTCTCTTTTTCCAAAAATTTTCAAGCTTGTATTTTTTTCATCTGATAATCTACATATTTAGTTGTATGTCTTATCAAAGGACAATGCTGTATACATTTAAAGCTCGTTTATCTGCTTTTCCTGTGCAGATAACTAAGAGGTTGATGCAAATTGTAAGTGCAGAAGGCTTCCAAATAGCACAAAATGCTATTTCATTTGTAAGCATTATTAGGCTCATGCTAACTTTTGATCCAAAACAAAAACGAGAGAGACACAACATACCAGCTTATAATAAAATAGAACAAGTTTAATAGCACAAAATGAACTATTACCTCATTGATTTCGTTTGTGTTTTGTTATTGTAACCTTGATGTTATTGAAGCCATCATTTGTATCATTGGTGTAGTTTCAATTCATAAATTGGTTTGCTTTTAGATATTTCGTTTGTGTTTCACAGCTGATGTAGTTTTTCATGTCTGATTCTCGCTCTGTTTCACAGATCGCTCTTGAGGAGCTGGCAGACAGTCAATGGGGATATACGGATGGCATTGAATCAACTGCAATACATGAGCTTATCGTAATCTGTTCTTGAATATGATGATATATATTAAGAGACACCTACTCACAAGTGCAAAAGATGAAGATATTTCACCTTTCACTGCTGTTGACAAGTACTCTTGTTCCTTTCTACATTCTGCAAGTATTTCATAAAGTGGACCTCTGGAAATGTTAGTTATCTTTTGACAAACGACCTGGTCTTACGATATCTAACTTGTTCTATCTCCATATCATTCACTTTGACCATTAGTTTGTTTGTTCATTGTGAGACGGTTTTCATTTCCACAAAAAAATATATAAATGAGGCCTACCTGGCCTATAAAAGAAAGATAGGGATATTCTGATATTCCTAGGTAGATGGCTGCCATTTTACGTTAAGAAAATATATAATGAAGGAAAAATGAGACCTAGAAAAGAAAGATATATTCTGATATTCAAAGAAAGAAAAATGAGACCTAGAAAAGAAAGACAGATATTCTGATATTCCTAGGCCTAAATTAAAGATATTCTGATATTCTGACACAAATTAGAGATCCATTTCTAATAAATTTATCTTCTGATTCTTGGGCAACAGAAGCTAACATGAGTTCAAAGGTTTAAATTAAAGAGAAGAAAGTTACTGATTGGATTTAATTTGAATTAGTGAGTGTATACTTCCAATCTAGGCGTAGCCAATTCTGAAAAGGACAACATGAACTAATAATTCCTAATATATATATATATATATATATATGTACTGTGCTTTTCTACAAAATAAATCACAATACTTCAAATTTGTAAGTTGTATCAGTTTTGGGTCTTTAGATGTGTCGCGTTTTGCAACATATCTGTCGCGTTTCAGTTGTTCCAGATCGCAATTTGCAACATAATCTGCGATACAACCAAATGTGTCTTGTTTCAGGTGTTGCAAATTTTTGCGATACTTTTAACATGTGTCACAAACTTTGTGATACAAAACTAAATGTTGCAAATTTCATCGCAATTCATGGATGTTTTGTGACAATATTTGTCATTCAATTTGCAACGATATGCGACAATTGTTTACGACACATTTTGTGTGTTAAGACTTTTTGCAACATTCTTTGCGACACATTTTAATTGTCACAAAACTTTATGTATCGCAAATTGCGTTGCAAATATGTGAGACTTTTTGCAACAAATCTTGCGATCTATTTTGATTATCGCAAAACTTTTTATGTGTCACAAATTGTGTTGCAAATGTGTGGGACTTTTGCAACACAATCTGCTGCACATTCTGATTGTTGCAAATTGTGTCACAAATTCTGTTGCAACTTTGTGAGATGTTTTGCGACACATTTTTATTGTCGCAAATTATGTCTAAAGTAATTATTCATAACCATGATTATTTGCAATAATTTTTGAAGCATTTTTTACAAACTTGTTTTAAAACCTAATTTACAATCCTCAACAATAACTTTTATAATATTTTGTAAAATAAATATTCCGAACTATAAGTATCCACAATAACAATGCAATACAAAATATAATACTCGAAACATCTAATGCTACGAAAAAAATACAAAATGTAATAGTCCAAACATCTAATACAACAATCACATACAAAATATAATAGTCCAAACATCTAATATAACAATCTAAAGTTAATTCAAAACATCACATTCACTTTGTTGCAATTTCATCAACGGGCTGAGGATGTTCAACGTCCTCTGAAGTGTGAGGGGCATGGGAAGCAGACTCCCCAGTCCTGGCAGCAGCATGAGAAGTGCGAGGAGCTGTCTCAAAGTTTACCTAAATACCTCGAGATTCTAATAGAAAAATGATGTATTGGGTCTGCTGCGTTTGCTCCTCGTATGCTTTCTCTAAAAATTCCAGCTTACTCATAACCTATGGAGGCATAGAAGGAACAAATTCCTGAGTACTCAAAGTGTAACGCTGAGATTGCGAATGAGAATAATCAGAAGCTATCTTTTCAACAAGGTTACCCATGCCATAACATCGATTTTTTTTATAATCCGACTATGTCCCACCATAGTTTATCATCATCAATTTCTACCCCTTGGCCTTCTCGAGCCAATATGTCTTGGTTTGACAAATTTCTCCTGCATAATATAAAGTTAATAGTCAATTATATGTTATTATAAACAAATTATTAATTATTTGAGAATGACATTTAATTTTACACATACATGTGCTAATTGGGCCACTTGCTCATTCCAACTCCCATCATACTTTTGATAAACTTCTTTAAAAGCCTCCACTATGGATACCTTGCGGCCCAATTTGGCTTCCTACATATATATATACATGTGTAAATAGTTAGCTACTAGAAAAATTTTAAATGTATATATATTAAAAAAAATGAGAAACTTACCAGTCTATCTCGATGTTCAATCATAGATATGGAACCACCATGATAAATTGTTGTAGATCCCTCAGTTTTTGACTGCCGGCTCTTTTTATTCTTCTCACAATATTTTCTATATTTTGCATCATTCCAAATCAATAGCAACTGCTCCCAAACATTGTGCCTATTCCATTCTGGTCTCTTTCGCTTCTCCCGAGCACGAGCTAGATTTCTCAGCAACCACTCAGCAGCCTTCTTGTTAAACATTTTTTCCACTTCTACGACATCATGCGGTTGCCAAGAAAAATGAGACTACAATAGATAATTAAACTTATGAGAAGTTAAGAAATTAAAAAAATAATTTAAAAATACTTAAAAAAGAGATATACCTAAAACTACTGCCAATAACATAGGTAGCCATCATTGGACACTTCTTTCCATGAGTGCCAAGGTGCGGTGTAGTACTTCTTTAAAATATTTTTCAAGATATCAAGCACAAATTTCTTAGTACAAAAAAAAAATCATTATAATGTTTAGATATATCAATAACGCCTATATAATAATAAAATAATAAATAAATGATCTTACTGTAGGCTTGACGGGATGATGAAGGATTTCTGCATCGTGCCACCATCATGTGCCTCTGTATCCTCCTAAGTGGATTCATCTGTTTCTGAGTAAGAATCATCTTCAGTATTCATTTGAATACCATTTGGGGCCTCGTCAGTAGGTGGAACCTCATTGTTAGGAGGTGGGGCATATTTTGGAATAAAGGCTCGTGTACCAACCTATTGCGGGGAGCCTCGAGAACCTATACGCACATGAGCAGCTGAAGAATGAGACCCTGAACTCGTAGTTCTCCGGGGATGTAGAGGTACTTTCCCAGTAGATGGACGGGAAGATGATGGAGTCAGAGAAATAGTATTTCGCCTAGAATAAAAATAAATAAATGATGCAACACGCTTTTGCCCCATTTCCCTACAAATAAACACAATTAAGTCCATTAAATATCATGTAAGATTGTCATTACTCATTATAGATAAAAAAAAAAAGAGAGAAAAACTTTAGTATTTTAATTGGAGAGAAATTTAATGAAGATTGTTACTCTAAAGAGGACCTAATAAATCTAGTGTCATACAAGTTACAAACAAAAAAAATTAAAGATCCCACAATCAACTATGTTCACAGAGATTTAGATTAAGCTTCTAAAAACAACTTCAAAAACACTGAAACTCAATAAAAGGCTAAACACGATGACAAATTTAAAACTTTCACAATTGTATTAACTAATGACTAGTGGAAAATAAAACTTTTCATATATACATATATATGCCATTAAATTTTTTGGTAGTAAGATCAAGGAGTAAAACTTGAGAAGCTTTTTGCCAATACAGGAGTCCTAGTTGCCTAGAAACTTTGACTTCTCCTAATTCAGCTGTCATGAAAGAAACACCAGACAAACAAGATCAAAATTGCATGAATTTGTGGCCACCATGTGAGATCTCAGAATTGCATAATATAAGAATTACTAACTAAATATGACAGTGAATCCTTCAGCAGATGCGGGGTTATTCACATCCCATTCTCCAAATTTAGGTAGTGGCCTGCCTTCTTTCTCCTAGACAGGCAAAGTGAAAAAACAAAACAAAGATACAAAAGACCAACAATTAGGTAAATAAGGGTATGAACAATTGGTATGTTATGATTGGATTCTTCCTATTATATCCAGCGAATAATGTGCTATAAGTTTATCATTGTCTTTCATCATTTGAGAAAAATATGAATCAAACAAACAGATTCTCAAAAATTTGGAAGGAATGTTCATTGCATTTTGCCCTGTTATACGACATTAACCTCAATCAAGAATTAAATGTCAGGCTTATTCAGAAGAAAAAAAATGATTGGTTCAAGCTTATATATATGTATCAATCAAGTGTTTCTTATTTTCTTAATTTGCATGATATATATTTAATTGCATGCAATGCTATTTAATTAATTTCATGTGCTTTACTATACTTCTTAGGTGTGTATGGATGTGTAGATAAACATCATGCATTAATTTCAATGAATCCAAGCAAATAAGGAAATAAAGAAAACCAATAACAACATCTTAATTCGTTCTACAAGGGAGAAAGCAAAACTGCATTATAGAAAATAAGCTTTAAATAATAAAAAAACCCAAAATAGATACACATATGACATGTTACGTTGCTCTAGCTATATAGCTACCTGTTGTGAAGAAGGTTTGAACCAGTTTGACTGCAGCGAGTATCAGAGTGTCCCTTGATCGCTTCCTTTTTATTGCACCTAAATGTATAATAAAAGTATAAGAAATCAATCTTTGGAATAAATATTGGAAATGGTCAAAATTCTTGGAGGGATATGTATACCGAGCAGTCAACGGATTACTGGAAACTTTTCACCCAATTGTTTCACTTTTCCCTGAACATCGCCAAACATAGCCTTTTGTGTGCCTAAAACTAATTTGGTAGTTTGAGCTTGACCTATCACAACAAATTAGTTTAAATACATGCATGGTTGCTTGTAGGGATCATTACAATAATGAAACAATCAATATGATAATTGCCGCATAATCTTTCATGCATGTAGAATGCATAGGTTTATTTGTGAAATTTAGTGGCTAAAAAAAAGTATGAAATAGGAAAAAAGAAAGATTAATTGAACTAGAATATCATTTTATCACAAAATTCACATCCAACTTCATGAGAGTAAATATTGGGACATTTAGTGGATCAGATAATAAGATTGTTTAACTAGTTGAAAATGAGATGATGAAATCTTGCAATGTCAGAAGTTGGTCCAAAAGTCAATAAGCAAATCAGCAATTAACTGTGAATCAATTTCATGTGCTTTACTGTACTTGTTAGGTGTGTATGGATGTGAAGATAAACATCATGCATTAATTTCAAGGAATCCAAGAAAATAAGGAAAAAAAGAAAACCGATAACAACATATTAATTCGTTCTACAAGGGAGAAAGCAAAACTGCATTACAGAAAATAAGCTTTAAATAATAAAAAAAAACCCTAAAATAGATACACATATGACCTGTTACGTTGCTCTAGCTATATAGCAACCTATTGTGAAGAGGGTTTGAACCAATTGGAAATCCTCTCTTGTCTTCAAATGTGATATTGAGGGGTGATGGAATTGGTGCATTATTTAACTCTTGATGATCAGCAGAATTAAGCAGAGAAGGAACAACAACAAAGAAGGATTACTACTACAATCAACACAAAGATAGCAACAATACCAGCCATATATCTTTTAATTTCTAAGACAATAAGGACGATAACGATGAACCATCAAAGAGAAGAAAAGTTATGGAAATGGCTCAACCTTGGCTATATATATGATGCAGCTTGTGGGGAGGTTAATTTGGATGAGAGAATGGAGAATAGGTGAGACTTGTTGCATGCTATCTGATCTATAGAGAAAGCTAGACTAGTTTTAGCTACAAAGGAGAGTGTTGGGGAGTTAAAGAGAGGAGTGGAGAGAAATTAATGGTCTGCTTGAAAAGCAACTACCAAAAGGCCTTTGAGGATTGACTAATTAATTAAATCCATATACTTAATGATAAACTAATTAATTTTTTGGAGAATTTTTCAACACGTCATTTAGATGTAAGTGTTGCTTTGTGAGCAAGTAATACAACCAATTTACTTGAATAAGTCCTAGTTCCTGGAATCCCATCCACCTTGGCTCACATCTGAAGCAAGCCAAGTGGAAAGCTAACAAACACTACAAAAAAAAATGCTATTTGCAACACATATATTTGCGACACATAAATGTGTCGTAGATTCGCGACACAAATTGCAACTATTTGTGACAAAAAACTAAAAATGTTGCAAATTTAACCAAATTGCGTCGCAAAAAAATGAACATCCAAGAATGTCGCCAATTTTGTTGCAAAAAGTTTTGCACCTACCATATAATGGTTTGCGACACAGGTTGCGACACATTATTTGCAATGATCTATTGCGCGTCGCAAACTTTGTCGCAAATGTTGGCACTTAGCATGCAATTGGTTTGCGACACAGATTGCGACACATTATTTGCAATGATTTTTTGGCGTCGCAAACTGTGTCACAAAATTTGAATCCGTTGAGTTGAACTTATTATCAATTTTTATACCATAAATTATTTCAGTTATTTACTATGAAGCATGGACACGGATACGGGGACACGACACAACATGATACGGACATGGCGACACAGTAATTTTTAAAAATTAAGAACACGGGTGTGGCTGGACACAACAATATATATATATATATATATATATATATATATATAGTTAAGGTAAAATATTCATTATAAATATAAATAATTATATTTATTGTTTACATATAAATAACTTTTATAGTAAGTCTCTTGCAATTATGCTAAAGAAAAAGTCTTCAACAATAGTAAAAAGTCTTCTTTTATTCCTCTTATTTCCAAAATCTAATCCATACTGAGTCAGGTCAAATTAAATCTCTCTTTTAAATTTATCATTGACATTCGCCAATTATAACTAATTAGCTACTATCTTTGTATTGAAATTAAAATTATAAATTAAAATTTTAGATGATACAAAATTATATAAAAATAAACTCATATGTTATTCAAGTTTTTCTCAAACAGCTGGAAAGGACTTAAACCGAATATTCATTCATTACCCCCTTCATTTTTTTTTTAATTATTTGCCCTCATATTGCAAAGAAACCCCCAAATGCCTTACATATAATTAATACCTTAAAAACTTTATGGGTTCCTGATATATATATATATATATATATATAGATTTATTTATTTATTTATTAGATGACAATAAATTAATTTTTATTTTTATTTTTTTTAAAATTCTATAGTTTCACATGTGTCAATTGTTAATAAGTAATTTTACAATTGAAACCCATTTTTAATATTTTCCATTTAAGAAGGAAATTTCATCATGGCATATTAGTATAATTTTTAAATATATTTAAATATATATTTTTTAAATAAAGGCACAATAATATTGATTTAAGCCTTACAAAAAGTCTAGGGGGATCATGTAGCCAAGTCAAAACCATTTGAGGATTTTTCACCACTTTTCTCCTGCTAATAATAATCCCTAATAATAAATAAGCACACAAAGACCCATAAGAGACAATCATAAGTTGGGCTTTGAGTTTTGGGCCTTGTTGGGCCGACCCAATCCCAAAATATCATTATAAAAGGAAGCTCATTTCAGTGTTCTCAAAACACTAGCCGCTGTCGGAGCTCCGACGAGAATGGTAGTTTTCTCGCGCTAGGAGAGCTTCAAACCCTAGATCTCATGCATTTCTCTCTCTCTAATGGCTTCTTCTTCTCCACTGTGTCTTGTAGGGTATTGATCTCGTCGCCGGTGGCCATAGCAAGAGGGTCAAGCGCACAGTTCCCAGGTCTGACAATGTTTATCTCAAGCTTCTCTTTAAGGTGAGATTGGTGTTGATTTTTAGATGATTTTTTTGGTTGATTTGGTGAGTTTGATCTTGATGTGCTTGTTTCGTGTTAGCTTTATCGGTTTCTTGTGCAGAGGACGGGGAGCAAGTTCAATGCTGTGGTGTTGAAGAGGCTTTTCATGAGCAAGACCAATCGGCCGCCGATCTCGCTTCATAGATTGATTAAGTTCATGGATGGGAAGGTTTCGATCTTTTTGGTTTCGATTTTTTTTGCGATTTGGTGTTTCTTTGTTGATTTTTTTTTTTTGGTTATTTTTGGTGGAAATTTTTCTTAATATATACATTTAAAATTTTGTTTGAGAGATAGACGATCATTTCCATAGATGATTCCAATCAAATGTGATGACGTAAAACATGAATTCTGTCTTGGCTGTTTGAACCTTGACAACATGAATTTCTATATGATAGCGTGAATGTTAGCATCAAAGAATGGATCCCTAATATGGCACCAAGTTTCCCATGATCACATCAACCCCATACCATATTTGAAAGTGGCAAAAGTCCTATATGAACTACATCTCCTATGTTTCGCAATGTTTGACAAACAATTGATTCCGAATCATATTCCTTGTATCTAGTGTAGATCTACCTACTTTTAAGGAGGAAGCATACTCATAAAACTTAAATCTCATCCTTGTGGCTCATTTTTGCACAAATCAAAAGTTCCCAAACTACTTGGAATAATTAACAACAGACTTTTATGTTTACTTGACGTCAAGAACAACCAACATTTAAAAACCATTTTAGTCGATCATTGCTTTCTGTGAGGTTTTTGTCATTGTTACCTGGCTGTGGAGGCATGATTTGATTATTTTCTCAATCTCAATAGGCATTCACACTCATTAAGGGTGAGTGCTTAACCATTCATGTAATTGATAGTCTTTTTATTTAGTCATGTTTTGCACTTTCAATTTGTTGTTGCCATATTCTGTAAATTCTGATGGAGAACAACTTTTGGTACCCATTATTTGATTTCTCTGTTCATCTATGACTGAAGTAAATTTGCTTTTATTCTTTTACAGGAGAACACCTTGCATCTAGTGCGGATAGTATGCTTTTATGTTTACGGATCATTGTCAAATTGAATTTATTGTGTAGTAATTGAAATAATAATATCAAAGGCCTGATTATTGTTTTATTGATTAGCATTTTCTCTATCGAATTTTTAGGAGGTGAACTAATCATCTGGAAGTTACACACATCTGATGATGGTTATACATGGAAAGTACTCAAGACATTATCGTAAGATCAATCTTTAAAATTTTTACTCAGGGATTCTGCCCAACAAGATTTTCTTATGTTTTATTCATTTTTTTCGACCAGATTTCATCGAAAAGACGTTCTTGGTGTTCAATGGTCTATTGATGGTGCATATCTTGTTTCTAGTTCAGTTGATAATTCATGTATAATTTGGGATGCCAATAAAGGTATGATGTAGGAGATTTAATATATGTTTCTGTGAAATTGAGCGAATGGTTGCTTATTTGATCATATTTGTTGCCAATATTCAGGTTCAGTCCATCAAATTTTGGATGGTCATTTGCATTATGTTCAAGGTGTCGCTTGGGATCCTTTAGGCCAGTATGTTGCTTCTCTTAGTTCAGATAGAACATGTAGGGTATATGTTAATAAACCTCAAGTTAAACTGAAGGGTTATGAGAAAATGAATTATGTTTCTCAGCATGTTATCACAAAGTCCGAACTACAAAGACAGGAAGACTCTAAGGTCTGCAAATTAGTTGTCAATTGTTTTTCTTATGTATCAGTTGGTTATGTCTGTGACAATAATAAAATTCATAACCATTTTCTCAGCCTCCTTCCAAATCCAATCTATTTCATGATGAGACATAACCATCCTATTTTCGGAGATTAGCATGGGCACCAGATGGATCATTTTTGCTAGTACCAGCTGGTATTATTTTGCATACTTCTAAAACAGTTCTTAGACTTATTCTCTTTAATTAAAGTCCTTTAATTATAATGTATGGTTAGATATGTTCATCTTGCCAATTATGTTGGATTTTGATTAATTATTGATATTTATCTTAGCACAAGTTTCCATTAAAGTTTGACCAGATTTATGAGTCTATCCTTTTTGAGGTATCTCTTCTTTACTGCTTTTTTGTTCTGTTTTAAGGTATATACAGAATCTCCTCATACTTCTCACGCTCCTGCCAGGTCTGGAGAGTCTGCTTCCCATGCCCCTCACACTTCAGAGGATGTTCAACAGCCTCAACCTGTCGATCATATTGCAACAAAATGAATGTGGTGTATTGGATTACATTAGATACTTGGACTATTAAATTTTGTACTTGTTTGTTGTATTAGATGTTTAAACTATTATATTTTGTATTGCATTGTTATTCTAGATATTTATCGATTGGAATGTTTATTTTGAAAAAAAAAATAATAAAATTTATTGTTCAAAATTGTAAATTAGGCTTTAAAACAGGTTTGTGAAAATAGTTAATAAATTGTTATAAATAATCATGGTTATGAATAATTAATTTGCGACATAATTTGCGACAATAAAATTGTGTCGCGGAATATCTCACCAAGATGCAACACAATTTACGACACAATTTATAATAATCGAAACGTGTCTCAAATTTTGTTGCAAAACATTGCACACATTTGCAACATAATTTGCGACACAAATTTTTGCGACAAACAAAATGGGTAACAAAACTTGTTGCAAAAAGACTCAATATGTACAACACAATTTGCGACGCGTAAAGTTTTGCAACAATCAAAATAAGTCACAAAGAATGTTGCAAAAAGTCTCACATAATTGCAACATTTATTGCGACACAGAAATTGTGTGGCAATAAATTATTGCATATCGTTGCAAATTGAATGGCAAATATTGTTTTAGAAGATTCATAAATTGCGATTAAATTTGCAACGTTTTTATTTTATGTCGCAAAATTTGCGACACAGTCTTCAAAAGTGTCGCAAATATTTGCGACATCTGAAACGCGACACATGTTATTGTGTAGCAGATTATGTTGCAAATTGCAATCTGCGACACATTTTTGATCTTTTGTGTCGCAAAAATGTGTCGTAAATTGCGTTTTTTGTTGTAGTGAAATTGACTCATTATTGGATGGGTTTTGTAAAACCAATTCGATTATGTCTATAAAACCAGGCTTTGACTTATTTCACATGCATTTCCTTATAACAAGGGATATCTCAAGCCAAACTTTAATGTCCTGATTCATTGATTATGATGAGTTCTCAAAATATTGACAGAGTCTTATGAACTATTGATTGTTTAAAAGTCTGAAATTAATGGCATCAATTCCAACAAGAAAGATTAAATTCTGAAGATTCCCAGCCATGGACTTGACAGAAGATGGACAATGAAAAAGAGAATAAACAAGATGATGTTTGTTTGTCATTTTTCTTTCTTTATAAAAAAAATACATACATGGGAACCAAAATCCTCCACAACCAATTAATTATCATAAGTACAAATTAAGGAGACATTACAAGAATAAATTGAGAAGTCACAGCAACTAACAAAAAGTAATTTCTCAAAGAGCAATGAAATGTTTTTTTGGTCCAACAAATAAAAGATTCTCTTAATAGGTGGAGATTATTCATGGTTGTTTGACAAATTAACTTCTTTTGTCATCAAAGATGGTGTGAATTGTCAAAGAAAGCCAAAGGATTTGCAGTGACTTTACATTGGAGAAATTAACAGTGATGGAGTAGGTGAGATTTAACAATAGTAGAGAAATTAGCATATTCCTCTACTAAATTTTTCTGAAGGAAATGAACTAAAAGAATTGGTGATCATATTTACTCTATATATCTGGCTTGATTGACTCCAGGATTTAATTAGTCACTACAACAACCATCACCTAAAGAAAAACATGGGCAACCAATGGCTCTAATCCATTATTAATGGATTATTATATAATACAAATTGTTTATCTTGCATTGAGAAGAAGGTGGAATGGCAAAAGGCACTCATCCACCAAACACATAGTTGTCTTATACTATTTAACTATCTGGTCATATTTATTTATCTATATTTACAGAATCAATTCTTAATTTGGGCATTCATGTTTATGTAGTAACAAACTGATTAGAATTTTAAGTAACAATTTGTCTATGTACATCTTGATGAGGGTATGTACCTGGATGGATCTACCAAGGGATGCATATAGCTATGATCCATGAAAGAATGGCTAGAAATAAGGACAGTGTTCAAAAGAGATGGGGAGCAATACAGATTTATATGCCAACCTTTGCTCTCCAATCCATGATATAATCTCCCTTTAAAAGGTTTTTGCACAAATACAACTAATACAAAGAGAGAGAATTGGCAGTAATACTCATTCAACATGACAAGGAAACAGATCTACAGCATGAATCCTTCAAAATAAGAAGTAATGACTAGAACTCAAAACAACCAATAATATTCTTCAAATAAGCAAACATTCCTTCAAAATATCAGCAAATCAACAGCTAACGAGCATGTCTATCTCAGATCCAAGGCCTATGCAGTAAGGAAAAGCAAAATATCAGTCAAAACCATTAAACAAATACAAAGAAACCTCAAATCAAAGAAGAAACCAGATCTACAGCACGAATCCTTCATTTGTTTCAGCAAAATAGATCCAACACACAGATCATTCAATCAAAAGCAATAATAGGCAACTCAGATGACCAAGATCAAAGAATAAGATTGGCAAATACTACCATAAACCATTAAAAATCAAGAGCCCACAAATTTTTCAAAAGATCAGGTCCAAAACAGAACGAATCTATCATCAAATCAACAAACAACCAACTCTATCAAAATTTAATATAACTGCAAAATTGAACAAAACCATCAAATTTTAAAACTTGAACACTAAATAAATATGATTCATGAAAGCAATACATTCAAATCATAAAATAGAATTCTGTAAAAACACTAAATTCCAAAGGTTGAAACTTGAAAACGAAACAAAAAAGACAAAAAAAAAGACAATAATATTGATAAATAAATAGAATTAGTGAGAATAATGGATTCATGGCATCGGATTGGGTCTAAAAGTGTAAGAAGCTGCTAAAATGTCAAAGCTTACAACAAAAGAAGAATAATTCAATTGTGCAGGTTCCTCGACATCAAAGCAACATAAAAAATTGATCACACTGAATCAGTGGTAAAAGAGAGATACCTTTTTAAAGAAATCCTCCATTCCATAATCTGATTTATTTATTGGAATATGAGTTCCTAGTTCAATGCTCCTTTTTGTTGGACTCTGCTCGTCCATGCTCATCACAAAAGAATCCTATACAAACATAGTGGATCAAAATGATTATTTTTCTTTATCTTTGTATAAGGAATATATCATGAAATATTTTGAATAAGATACCTTCAAACAAACATCAATATCAATATTAGTCAACAGAATAACAAAACAGAAGATGGGAAAATAGGAGTAGTACCGTGAGAAGGTTGTTCATCTTGCTTGAATGCCAAAGAGAGAGAGAGAGAGAGAGAGAGAGAGAGAGAGAGAGAGAGAGAGAGATATGAAGTTGAATGATTGAAATCCAATTCGATTGACATGGCTCAGGTGATAAAAATCACGGGACTATTGCATTTTCATCGGCATTTACATGTTAAGAAATGTTGGCACCCCTCAAACCAAACGAGGTGCTTGCTGGCTGCAAAGTTAAGGGATCTATTGCCCCTCCCATTGCCCCACCAGTACATCCATTAATTTGAGGTCATACCATAGAATATGCCTCGATGCATTGTTATAGAGTTATTGCAATTATCATTGCCATGTACAAGAAATCATAGAGTTCCTGCGGTCATCATCTACCCTTGCAAGAAAAGAGAAAACAAGAAATCATATCAAATGCTAGGCAAAAAATATACATTGGCAATCTACAAAACAGTCTACCAAAATAAGTTACAGAATATAATGCATTTTTAATACAATACAAAACTATAAACTAAATTCATAAATAATGAATTTTCTTTCAATGTATTGGATCAAACCATCGACAATTGAAGAGGACAACAAATTTTGGTGTGCTACTTGGAAACTCTAGCCGAATTATTTCTTCCAATAAGACATAAAAATCACCACTAGAACTTTGGACGCATACACCACTATTCATAGTTGACTTATTGTCACCATGTCCAAGGGCGTGGAAGTTATAACCATTTATAAAGCAACTTGACCAAGTTTTGACTTGACCAGTTGGACAAGCAAGAGTCAGCAACAATTGATCAGTAACTTGATTATCTGGGTTTTGAACCTAAATTGGTACTACCAAGATTAGTTAAAGTTAAGAATATCAATATATTTCATGATTTAATAAGAAAGTATGCAATAAAAAAAGATATCTAAGAAACTCACATAACCAATAAACCATTCGGCAAAATGTAGATCGACCATTTTTTCAATGAGTGTGGCACCTAAGTGTTGAAGGTGTGTGACAAACATCCTACAAAATAAAAAAAAAGTATTAGTTATGATATTTAATTAACATGCATACTCATTTGAACTCACAAAATCACATATGATACTAAACATACTGGTAAATTGGTTGAGCTTCTTCGCAATTTTGTAATATGTATGTATGTGCTGCATGTAACTCTTCTTGAGATAGCCATCTTTCTACCATCCGGCCTTGACCTCGAATTGGATAGTTGAAGATAGAGCAAGGTAGAATGTTCATATCGACTCCCTCTTCATTTCTTCCAACTCTCATTCTCTTGTAAGGTGGAACATCTTTTTCAAAGAAATGGTTTGCAAAGAATGACATCTCTTCTACAATGTAAGCTTCACATATTGAACCTTCCACATGAGCTTTATTCTTCACTTTTTTCTTTAGTCCATGAAGAAACCTAATATATGTATATATATATATATATATATATATATATATATATAATTTGAATTAATCTATGAGCTTCAATAATTAAATTGATAACATAAACGCATACATTAACTCTAAAAGAGATGAGAAAAATATTACCTTTCAAAAGGATACATCCATCTATATTCAACAGGGCCCCAATTATAGCCTCATATGGTAAGTGAATAAGTAGATGTTCCATGGAATCAAAGAAAGCTGGAGAAATTTTTTTTTCCAAGTTGCATAACAATATAGCCACATTTTTCTCCAATTCCTGAAGCTTTTGCAAATCAAACAATGCAAAGCATATGATCTGAAAGGGCAAAGTCACTTCAGTTAATGTAGACCATATGAAATCAGGTAATATTTCTCTGTATGCAATCGGAATGAGCCTCTGCATGAACGTGTGACAATCGTGACTTTTCATATTTTTCAACCGACATTCATTGATGTCAACACATCTACCAAGATTTGATGCATAGCCATCAAGAAACCTTAAAGCCCTCACCCAACTACAAATCTTAACTTTTAAATTTTTTGTCAATGTGTACTTTGCCTTTGGCGTACGATGCACTGTATTGTCAATAGGAACATCAAGTTCAGGGCGATCACAGAGAATATGAAGATCTTTCCGTGCGTTAAAATTATTCTTAGTTTTTCGAGGTACATCAAATATTGTGTCCATAATATTATCAAACACATTTTTTAAAATGTGCATGACATCAAGATTGTGTCAAATCATG
Organism: Dioscorea cayenensis subsp. rotundata; assembly: GCF_009730915.1. Lineage (NCBI taxonomy): Eukaryota > Viridiplantae > Streptophyta > Magnoliopsida > Dioscoreales > Dioscoreaceae > Dioscorea > Dioscorea cayenensis. The sequence goes on from NC_052489.1 coordinate 11,997,379, forward strand.
TTAGTCCTCCAATATGGTAATTCCCAAAAAATACTTTTTTTTATTCCATTTGTGATTGTTGCCATAGAGAGGGATCTTACCTCAAGGATCCTCAATGACAGTTTAATATTGTGACACACGGTTCAAAATCTCATCTCCTGTCAATCTTGGAGGTGGACGACTCATCTCTGCTCTACCTCGAATGAAAGTTGACTTATCCCTTCTATATGAATGATTCATTGGTAAAAATTTCTTGTGACAATCAAAGTAGCTGACTTTTTTACCATGATGTAGATAGAAAGCTTAAGACTTCTCCATGCATATCAGGCATCCAAGCAAACCAGAGGTACTCCACCCAGAAAGCATTCCATAAGTAGGAAAATCAATACTGGTCCACAAAAGTGCAGCTCTCATGTTAAACTTTTTACCTAAGTTGATATCATAAGTTTCAACACCAATCTCCCACAAATGCTTCAACTCCTCAATCAAGGGTTGTAAAAAGATATCTATATTCTTTTTCGGATTTCTTAGGCCCCGGACAGATTAAAGATAAAAACATATAAGGGCTCTTCATGCACAACCCTAGAGGAAGATTGTAAGGTGTAGCAATAACTGGCCAACATGAATAAGGTTGCCCATATTGACTGTGAGGGGAAAACCCATCAGCATAAAGGCCTAAACAAATATTGCGAGGTTCTGAAGCAAAATTGGGATGAGTTCTATCAAAATGTTTCCATGCCTCTGCATCAGAAGGATGACACATGACCCCTTGATTTGTTTCATGAGTAGCATACCATGTCATATGCGGCGGCGTTACCTTTTAAGCATATAACCTCTGCAACCTTGGAGTTAATGGCAAGTACCTCAATATAGCATACGCAACCCTTTTATGCATAGGGTTATTAAGTGTCCCTTCCCTTTGTTTATACCTTGGCAACTTACAAAATTTATAGAATTGCTCATGTTCATCACTTTTCCAAAACAACATGCATCCGTCTCTACAAGCATCAATTTTTACCATAGGTAGACCCAAGTCACGTATTAAATTTTTATAACCATAAAAATCCTCAGGCAATGTGTTTTCGCGAGGCAGTGAGTTTTTAAACACTCTAGCATTCTCATTAAAGTGATTCACAGATTGGTTGTATTCAAACTTCATACTTAGCATTTAAGCAACCAGAGATAACTGAGTATAAGTTTCACATCCATCATATAGAGGTTTATCAACATCTTTTAGCAAACCAATGAAACTGTCACACAAATCTGTTGTATCATCACATTGAGGACTATGAACTACCTGATCAACATGTGGTTTTTCATCTTCATGTGGTTGTTGAATACTTGGGCCAGCTTCATCATGCACTACAGATGGATTTTCATGACCATAATTACCAGCATCATCATCAAAGTCCGAATGTGCAGCAAAGCTACAACCTGTGTCTTTAAAATTTCTAAATCCTTGATTCCACCAATTAGTTTGTTGTGGCAATTGATTAACCACAAATTGTTATGCTTCATGCCACATTGTCGCTCCATGACATGTCCAGTTGAAATAATTAGCTGTGAATCCTTTGTGACAAAGGTGAAGCATCACTTCATCTGGGATAAAAAATTTCAAATTATCACACTTCTTACATGGGCACCTTATTAATGATCCATCCATTTGAATTCAGTCAGACAAGTAATAAATTCATCAGTTAATGTACCATGACCGGTCAAATTCTTGTTATACATCCATTTCCTTGATTCTCTTGAAGATATTGTTTCCTGAAATCAAAAATATTTTTCAAATATGACAAGGTTGGGTAACATGTAGAAAATTTTTTGACACATTTTGCTGAATTCTGCAACACAAAAATAGCTGTGTCGCAAAACATCCCATAAAACGTTGCAAAATTTAGACCATTTTTTCAACTCATGTAGAATCAACCAACAATGCAAAGTTATGCAGTAATACTATAATAATCACTAAATTCAATCAATAATATATAACATAAATCGATTATTTCAACACACATAACTCAAATCACCACAAAATTGCTCATTACACTAAATCAAACCCTAAAAGCAAGTTCAAGAGAGAAGGGAGGAGAGAGAGACACATACCAACTTAAATCACCAAGAATAAAGTTTTGGAGGTACTAATATCAAATAGTCATGCTTGGTTAGTCAAGAAATTGTCAAAACTTGTGAAGAAAGTGAAGATGGGAGAAGGTAGAGGGCTGAAAATGAGGTGTTTATACAGGAGTAGTCTTGCAATTACCCACAAACCAAAGCCCACCTTTTTAGCCGAGGAAATATAAGTTTTTTATTATTATACTTTGCGACACAATTTGCGAGACCAATATATCGTTGCAAATAATGTGTCACAATCTGTGTCACAAACTAGTTACAAACCAAGATTCAAATTGTACGACACATTTTGCGATGTAAATAGATCATTGCAAATAATGTCTCACTCTGTGTCGCAATCGGTCTCACAAACAAATTTCTTGCTCGTCCCCATATTTTGAGACACATTTTGCGATGTTGTTGGATGGTCATTTTTTTTGCAACACAATTTGGCTCTTTCTGCAACATTTTTGGTTTTTTGTTGCAGATTGTTGCAATTGGTATCGCAAATTTGCAACATTTTTATGTGTCACAAATAACACTTTTCTTGTAGTGAAAGGCAAAGATAATAGACACTTTGTTGGTTAGGTGAATGGGGATAGTTAAAACTTAAAAGATTTTTGGGAGATGATATTATGGCTGAAAAAGGGCAGAAACTAGAAAGGATGGGCTGAATTAAAAATTGAAATATTTTGTGAGTTGTCGTTTATTTAGATCAAACTCAATTCTGAAAGAATGTAGATATTGTTCCTATGAATCTGAGAGGTAGGACATATGCATGCATCCATGTAGGTCTGTCTATGATTCCTTCATAGAACACATGCTCATCCCACTGCCTGCATATTCGGTAGATCTTCTGTTTGACATACATATGGAGTTGGGAATTACGGAACTGGATAGTTCTGTCCAAGATTGCATCCCCTTCATAATCTCATCTTAATCTTTTAAGTCATATAAATGAAGCACTGTAATTTGAATTAATAATTTTGCCTCTGCCAATTTTACCAGTCCTTTATTGGTATTTATTGTTTTAGGCTTCTTTTGGTTGCTTGAAAACAAAAAACAAAAGGGTATTGCATGTAGCAACAAACAAACATGCATCAACAATGCACACTATCAGCAGCTTCTCACAGAGGAACAACTCAGACTAATATATTGAAGAAGATACTCAGGAAGTAAGATAGATTCATTAGCAGCTATGCTTATGAAGACATATAACAAAAGAACAAAGCATAACATACTACGTCCAGTACATGCATTTTAATGCAAAGCAAAAAAGTTAACATCACACCCATCACATGTCAAGTACTATAGTATGATAACATTAAGCTTCATTCATAAAGAGCAGATCTTCAACATATCCTCCATATCCGGCATATCTCAAGAGAATGGGAAGACTCCTCCCATTTGTACCTGCTTATAATCATACCAGCATCTTCAATCACAGTTCATCATCCCCCCTTAATTGAAGATCACACACTCCCAACTGCTCCTTAAACATGTGATGCTTTTGGCTAGGTAAAGACTTAGTAAATATATCTGCCAGCTGATCATTAGTATTACAATGCTTCACAATTAAGTTCCCTTCAGTGATCAGACCTCTAATGAAGTGATATTTTATGTCAATATGTTTGGTCCTACCATGCATTATAGGATTTTTTCGATATTGCAATGCATGATATGTTATCACACCAAATTGTTGTTGTTGATCTTGGTTCTTCATCAACAGTGAAACTGCACTCCTTCATCACCTTATTGAGCCAAATATTCTGACATGCAGCTGAGCAAAGTGCAATATATTCGGCCTCCGTCGTTGATAGAGCAACAATGTCTTGATTTTTAGACATCCAGGATACTGCTCCGGTTCCCAGCTTGAAGAACAAACCAGTGGTGCTCTTCCTATCCTCCATACAACCACCCCAATCACTGTCAGAATATCTTTCAAGCTTTCCTTCTCCAGTTGTACTATACCACAATCCACATCCAACTGAGCCAGCTAAATATCTGAGCACCCGTTTGGCTGCAACTTGGTGTTTGTTTGATGGACAATTCATGAACCGAGATAGAACCCCCACGGCAAAAGATATATCAGGCCGGGAGTGCGTCAAGTATATTAGTCGACCAATCAAGCTCCTGTACCTCTTAGGATCTGCATTACTCGACCCATCATCCTGTTGTATCTTCTCAGTTGAATTGAATGGTGTGGGGGCTGGTTTACATTGTTGCATGTTATATTCTCTCAGCAAATCCTCTGTATATTTTCTTTGAGCAATGTGAATTCCCTTCTCATTTTGGTTTACTTCTAAACCAAGAAAATAAATCAACAGTCCCAAGTCAGTTATTTCAAAACGCTTCTTCATGTTGACTTTGAATTCTGATATCATGGCTTCAGAGGATCCCATGCAAAGTATATCATCTACGTAGACACAAATTATTAAACCATCACCATTATCTCTTGACTTCTTATATAGTGTATGCTCACAGGGACATCGCTCAAACCCTTGCTCATGTAGATAGCTGTCTAATTTGCTATACCATGCCCTCGGTGCCTGTCGAAGGCCATACAAAGCCTTTTTCAACTTGTAGACGAATTGTTCTTTCCCTTGCACAGTAAAGCCCCTCGGTTGCTCTACATACACCTCTTCATGTATTTCCCCGTTCAAGAACGCCGTCTTCACGTCTAGATCATAAATGATCCAACCTTTGTGAGCTGCGAGTGCAAGAAGTAGCCTCACGGTCTCCATTCTGGTAACAGGAGAGAACGCATCATCAAAGTCGATCCCTTGCTCTTGTACATACCCCTTGGCAACCACCCTTGCTTTGTACCTCTGCACTTTGCCTTCTGGTGTATACTTTCTTTTGTATATCCATTTCAACCCCACAATTTTCTTCTCAGGTGGTGCAGGGACTAATTCCCATGTATCATTCTTCAATATAGATTCCATCTCCTGATTTATAGCCTCCCTCCATTCTGGATACTTATATGCTTCCTCAAATGTAAAAGGATCAGCCACATTCAATGCAAAAGAGCACCTCTCGTACACATCTTACAATGTCCTTACCCTCCTGGGTAGTGTGTCATCAGTAGGTGCTACGGCATGCTCTCCTAGTTCACCCTCTGTTTCCACCACACCTGAACCATGTATGGCATCATTCCCATGTGTTGCATTCCCTGCTGCTTCAGTCACACCTTGTTCAATGTTCACCCAAGAAGAGCCTTCATTTCCATTGCTACCTCTGTTTCCACCACACCTGAACCATGTATGACATCATTCCCATGTGTTGCATTCCCTGCTGCTTCAGTCACACCTTGTTCAATGTTCACCCTAGAAGAGCCTTCATTTCCATTGCTTCCCTCTATAGTAATTGAATGTGTAGACCTCCCACCGATGTCCCAATCCCACTGTGAGCCTTCATTGAATGTTACATCTCTACTAGTGATCATTTTATCAGTCAATGGGTTGTATATCTTGTAGGCCTTTGACTCACTGCAATAGCCAATAAATATACCTTTTTGTGCCCTTGCATCTAACTTCTGTCGAGAATTAGATAATATGTGATAATAAGCAATACTTCCAAATATTCTTAAATGACTCACAGTTGGCTTTCTCTGGTGCCATGCTTCCTACGGAGTTCGACCAAGCACAGCACGAATGGGAGATATGTTGGAGAGATAGGCTGCTGTGGCCACTGCTTCTACCCAGAAGGAATTGGGTAGCATCTTGGCCTTCAACATGCTCCGAGCTCACTCCACCAACGTTCTGTTTCTCCTCTCCATGACACCGTTTTGTTGTGGTGAGTGTGGAGCTGTGTACTGTCTTCGTATGCCCTGACTCTCACAGTATGCCATGAACTCATTTGACATAAATTCTCCACCGCGATCAGTTCGAAGTGTCTTGAGCTTGATTCCTGCTTGCCTTTCAACCAAAGACTGAAAAGATTTAAAATATTTGAATGCATCTGACTTACACTTAAGAAAATACACCCAATTCATTTGGGTGTGATCGTCAATAAAGAGTAGAAAATATCTACTCCCACCTTTTGACTCAGTCTGCATGGGCCCGCAAAGATCAGCATGGACCAACTGCAGCTTGCCATTCGCCCTCCAAGCTTTTTCTGCTGGAAAGGTGGCTCTTGTTTGCTTTCCAAGAACACAGGCTACACACTGTTTGGTTGAAGACAAATCTGGAAGACCAATCACCATGCTCTCACGGTTCAAGATTTGCAATCCACGTTGACTCAAGTGGCCATACCTCTGGTGCCACATTGCATAATTTTCTTCATTCTTTGTCACAACATTGGCTTGCTAGGGACCAGATATCAACATGGGGAACATGTTGTTCTTCGTTCTTCGAATGGTCATCACCGGCACACCAGTCTTTCCATGTGAGATTACACATTCACCATTTTTAAACACAACATCATAGCCTGACAACATTAACTGGCCTACACTCAATAAGTTATGTGCAAGAGCTGGAACATACTGCACATTGTGAATGAGCTTGGTCTTCCCCTCATGCGAATGAAGTGCAACCATGCCCATTCCAGCCACTTTAACCGTGCGTTTCTCAGATGTGCCAAGTTTGCAAAATAGGGTCTTCATACCTGTCATATGATTGGAGCAGCCACTGTCGATGAGCCACACCGATTGATCCATCAACTGAGTATCACCCTGAGCCAAAAACATGTTAGCTACTGTCTCATTCTTAGCTTCTTCATTCTTTTCTACAACAGCATTTGCACACTTCTCCGTCAATTTAGAGCTTTGCCAGCAGTTAGCCTTCACATGGCCATATTTTTTACAATTGTACCACTGTATATTGCTTCTATGTGTCCTTTGTTCAGAGTTCGGCACCTTTTGATCTTCATTGGTGTATGCTCTTGAGCTGCTTCCTCTTCCTCTGTCTCTACTTCGCCCTTTTCCTCTAAAGGTGTCTCTTTCTCGGCCCTTGAAACCTCCTCCTCTGCTAGAACTTGCACTAGATGAGTCACCCTTGACCATCAATGCCTTCTCACCACTCTTGGCTTGCATGCGATTAACCCGGACTTCATGAGCCATCAACGTTCCACTAAGATCGTCGAGAGATAACTTCGATATCTCCTTGGATTCCTCGATGGCCACAGCTACAAAGTCAAATTTTGGAGCTAAGCCTCTTAGCACCTTTGAGACGACTTCCGACTCAGCTAACTTGTGACCAAGCGCATGAACTTGGTTAGCAGCAGAGATAACCCGAGTGAGATAGTCCTGCACCTTCTCAGCGTCCTCCATCTGCAAGGTTTCAAAGTCTTGCCAGAGACCTTGAATTCTCACGGCCCAAACTTTGGTTGTTCCTTGGCATTGTTTTCTCAGGATCTCCCAAGCCTCGTGAGCCGTCTTCGCCTCTGAGATCCGGTCCAGGATAGGGCCATCCACAGCCTGCTGGATCAAGCACAACGCTTTGGAATCACGTTTGCGATTCTCTCTCTCCTGTGTTTCATCCTTCGACTCGGTCACGCCCTTCTCCACAAGATCCCAAAGCTCCTGGGATTTGAATACGGTCTTCATTCGAAGACTCCACTTCCCATACTCCGCCCCCGAAAACACAGAAACGGACGGTTGGATCAAGGTCACCGGAGCACCGATGGCCGCCATCACAGATGTTCAAGCTCTGATACCACTGTAGCAACAAACAAACATGCACCAACAATGCACACTACCAGCAGCTTCTCACAGAGGAATAACTCAGACTAATATATTGAAGGAGATACTCAGGAAGTAAGATAGATTCATTAGCAGCTATGTTTATGAAGACATATAACAAAAGAACAATGCATAACATACTACGTCCAGTACATGCATTTTAATGCAAAGCAAAAAAGTTAACATCACACCCATCACATGTCAAGTACTATAGTATGATAACATTAAGTTTCATTCATAAAGAGCAGATCTTCAACATATCCTCCATATCCGGCATATCTCAAGAGAATGGGAAGACTCCTCCCATTTGTACCTACTTATAATCATACCAGCATCTTCAATCACAATTCATCATTGCATTTAATCTTCTATTTCCTGGCTTTAATTATTCCCGGCATGCAATTTTCTGTATTCTGAATGTTTTAACATTTGTAGTAACTGAAACATCAATCACAGATTCACCATCGCATATGGATGGAAGCTTTACTACTTTAGCTTTACAGAGAGGAAGATAAGTTTAGGAGCTATTATGGCACTCACATTGGTTCCTCATATTACATATTTTGGATCTCCATACCACATCTTGTCTGTTGAACAGTGATCTTTTGATATCAAGATTTGTTGTTTTTATTGCATTTACTGTGATGAATTGATTTCTTCCAATTTATAGTTTGAAGATTTCATGTAATGAACAGAAGCTCATGAAAATGTATGAAGTCTAATCTAGTGTTGGATTCAACGGAATTTTCTAGTCTATTTGGAGTCAGTGGTGGCAAGTTGCAGTTGGATGGAAGGATCAATCTTTGCATGAGTGATCCTGACTTGTTCCCACTAATTATTCAGGTTTTAGGTGCTCTGAAGTTTTATTACCTAGAATGTTACATTTTCATTGTTTTCCTTATCATGTGAAATCTGTTCGTGTGGATTCTTAGGGTCGTACAACCTCTTATTTTAGCTTACTTGTGTTTGTATTAGTGTCACCAAAACATTACCTTCATGATTAAAAGACTCATTTTCTCGGTGTCTGTCCATTTGAACAATATGCACATTCTCAAAGTTAAGAGAACCTTATTTAGATTTTACTTACAGTTATGTACTGTACTGTGTTTGCACTCTACGTGATCTTCAATTATCTTTGCCAGCATTGCACCTGATATTGGTGTTTATTCACTTAAGGCCATTTCGTTTTTGGGTCTAAGAGGGAATTGTTTACAGAACCCATTATACTTGATGTCAAGTATCATTTATAATTTAATATTTTGATTTGTAACCAAATTGGATTTGGCACTGAGATACATATAGCATAATTTTGAATGCATCATCCATTGGGAGAGTGCCAGACCATTTTTTCTTTAGAAACAAATCACCTGTTTGATTCATCTATTGTAGCCTCCGTTGAGGTCTTTTAGGTGTCACAGGTGTCTACTATTAAATTCCTCGAGATAACCATTATGTTTGCCTGCATAAACCCAAAGAAGAAATCAATTAAATTGATTGTGAAATTGCTACATTGCTATAAACTTTTTTTATTAAATCTAGATAAATGAGCCTAACTTCATTTGTTCTTACTGTTTAGAATCTTTATCTTTGTCAAAATCATCTCATTCTAATTATACATTAGAACCTACATCTTATCTACAATTATAGCATATTTATGAGAAAAAAACTTCTATACATTTGTAAGCTTTTGAAGTACTTACTTTTATACAAATTCTTTAGTAAACATTTAATTTGAAATAAATATTCCCAAAGATAGTTATGCATTAAAAGGAAGCTGCACCTTAATTGGTCTTTTTTGTTTCTTGTAGGAAAATTACCTTAACTATTGACCATCATCCATAGAAAAAGATGAAAATGGAATCAAGAGAATGAATTTGCTTGCCCGGGTTGCTAAGTCTATTGCTGATGGGGACATAGTCAATGTGCAAATTAGAAGATACGGTCTGTGGCAACTCTACCAGGCTAACTCATCTGTGTCTTACATTGTTCCATACATTCTCTATACTCAACAATATTAGTCTTTATGGTTCTGCTGATTTTATTTGAAATGCTAATCACTGAAAGTTCCATCTTTCCGCAAGTAGGGCTGCTTTAATGCACGGGAATAGGGAAACATTTTTTTTTTTTTAATGAAAAGAGCCCAGAGGCTTTTATTGAAATGGAAAAAACAAAACTATGGGAAATACAAGAAAAGAAACAAAGCAGAAAACTAAGAAGAAATATCTAAAGGGGAGAAAGATGAAAGATACATAAATATTACACTACAACAAAAATCCCAAATCGGCATGGTAAAATTGGCACGGAAACAAAATCGTGGCAAATTTGTTATAAGATTTGACACGGAACTAACAAACCGTGTCAAATATTTGTTTTTTTTTAAATATTATTTACTTCCGTGCCAAATACTGTGCCAAATATACAAATTTAATAATTTTACATGACAGTGTCAAATGCAGTGCCAAACATATTTTTTTAAAAAAATTAATTTATTAATACCGTGCCAAATACCTTGCCAAAACCCCAAATATAACAATATATTAATACCGTGCCAAATACCATGCCAACAATATAAATATAGTAATATATTAATATCGTGTCAAATACTGTAACAAATATATAAATATATTAATATATTAATGCCGTGTCAAATACCATGCCAAATATAAATATAATAATATATTAATACCGTGCCAAATACAGTGCCAAAAATATAAATATAATAATATATGAATACTATGTCAAATACCATACAAAAAATATCAATTTATTAATGTCGTATCAAATACAGTAGAAAAAATATATATTAATAAGTTAATATTGTGCAAAATATGGTGCCAAAAATATATTTAACATATTAAATATATTTTTGCATTTTTATTAAACAGAGACACATCACATATATTAAATATTTAATAAATTAATTTTTATTAGTTATGATAATTAAAAGAAAAAAAAATATTTCTCAAAACATATATATAAAGCCCTCTTGCTCACCAACCCTATTCCCCTGCCCCCATTGAAGCTTCTTCACCGCCATTGGCATCGTATCCTTCTTTGTTTTTGGATCTTGCTATTCATTGCTCCTCTCTCTCTCTCTCTCTCTCTCTCTCTCTCTCTCTCTCTCTCGAGGCCACCATTGGAGGAGCTATGAGGAGGAGGAGAAGCAACAGTGAAAGGGGAAATCGAGGGCGGATGCGATCTGTGGTGAGCTCTTTAGGGTGTTGTTTTGTTTTTTTTTTTTTTGAAATTCCAAAGATCTGGGGAGAATTCATAAGAGGTGTTCATTCTAGGGTCTAAATCTCTCTGTTGCCTTTGGAGGAGCTAGAAGGAAGAGGAACATCGGTGACGATCGGTAGTGAGATCACTGTCTTTAGCTTGTTTCTTTTCTTTAAAATCCGGAGGAGATTCAGAATAATGTGTTCTTCTTAGGGTTTGAATATGTTTTCCCTTTCTCTGTGGCCATTGCAGGAGCTCGAAGGAGGAAGGGAAGCATCAGTGTGAACTGAAGGATTAGAGGTGGTACGATCGGAGGTGAACTCTTTGGTGTTTTTTCTTTTTTATAAATAAAATAAAATTATCAAAGTTTACAGTTAATTTTTTCACAATTAATTGAATTTTTTGTCTGAAAAAATTTGGAAGGTCTTCAACATTGGTTGCTTTCTTTGTATGGTTGCTTTAGTGGAGTGTAGGCCTTGTAGGGGGTACTTGATGCTTGTCCCTTGCCATGCATCCACCCATATAAATATCAGTATGTCACCATTACTGCATGCACACCGGTCCTTGTTACTTGTAAACCATTTATATTTATTTTATTAGTTCTATATGATGTATTATCTTCTCTTCATTAACTTGTTAGTTCTTAACATGGTTTTTAGTTCTTATGTTGTTAATTACTAAACTTAATTGCTAAACTTTTGTGCATGTTACTGCATGGAAAATTTTGCATGTAATATTCTCACCTTTGTCGTGTAATTTAGGATAAAAGTCTTTATATATTTTATAGAATGACATTACTATAGTTTAAAACTGAAAACTAAGAATGGTGGAGTTCTTCTCTCAAAAGGTTTTGGATAACCAAAGTTGCAGTTATTTATGGATTTTTGAACATTGGTGATTTATGGCCTTGCTAGTTCCATTTTCCTGCTTCTCTCTTCTATCTGGCTTGATTTGGGTTTTGCACACTTCTATAGTTTAGTACCAGAAACCTTAAAATAGTTGGTCATTTCCTATTCGAACCTACCAAGGAATTATTATTGTGTTGAGCATGTATCTAAAAATGATAAAATTGAAGCTGTTTGGTTTCTTTTACTAGCTTGCCAGGAGAACAATTTAGATGCTTGTCTCACATAGTACTGTGTCTTCTTTCTCTTCCTAGGAAACTGGCAAGATGGTGCAACAGCTGTGTGCCTTTGGATCCTGAGGCAAACAGTAAGTATTTGGTTTTTCTCTATGATTTTATTCAATTTGGTTGCCTGATTATTAGCCATCCTTCAATTGTTTGAGCTTATGAAAATATAGGCAGCTTTTAAAAGCTCTTATTTCTTGCGATTTTTTTCATATATTCTATAGTCTGAAATAAAACTATGGAAGAAATGACTGGAAGTGATAATATGAGTGGTTCCAGTGTCAAGTTCAAGGTGACAATTTTCCAATTTGGCATGCACCCCTTTGAATCATGTAAAATGGTTTTCATACAAGTGTGAGGATTTAGTCCAAGTGATAATATGGTGGTTCCAAAGACAAGTTCAAGGTGAAAATTTTCCAATTTGGCATGCACACCTACAAATCATATAAAAATGATTTTCCGAATCAGTGTTACAATTCAGTTCATGTGCATGCATGGGCACACTATCTTGATACAATTCACATGGTGAGTATTCTCAAAGTGTGGTCTTCTCATATATTTCTAACAAGTAATTGGGTGTGACCTTCTAGGAGTACCCACATCGCCTTTCTCTATATATTGGGGTTTCAGACGATTTTAATTTGTTTATGGGCCAACTCTATGCCTTTTAAATTTTGGTTGCCTTTTTCACCTCAATTTGATTTTCTGACCAATATCCAGAATATTTTTTATGTATTTTTCCTGTTGTAATGGTGTCTTTTAATTTCTCTTCTTATGTCTTGAATGTTCTACATGGCATTTGTTCAAATGATGGAATCACTTTAACTAGGTTCTAGTTGCTAACCTTGGAGACGCTAAGGCAATATTGGCTCAATCTTCTAATGAATCCCATCAGTCAACAAGTGAAGCAGGATCTACATTAAAAGTTATTCTCTTGACAAAAGAACCTAAAGCCATTTACCCACAGGAACGTGCTCGAATTCAAAAGGTAAACTTAATTTTCATCTTACCATCAAGCAATGGAAGAATGCCATGCCGAAGAGATTTTTGTTTGTGTTCTGCTGCATTTCCAAACCTTAATCAACTGAAGTATTTAACTAGCATCAGATTATCTACATGTACCCTTGAAACATATCAGTGCACAATAGAGATAAAAAAGAAAAATTCATAATGTGTTACTAATGGTTTATGATAGCAAATTCTATTTGGAAGTGACATGCAATTTAATTCTTGTGCCACAAGTTTCAACACAAGTTGGCCTGGCAGATTGCAAAATCTGTTTTTATTTTAAGTAAGATGATTTTTTAAAGGAGCCAACATATGTCATTTGAATGAGTTTGACATGCTGGGTCTGCTTCGGTCTCAAACTACACCCTTTTGTCCTCTTCGTCTCCCGCCACAAAGCAAATCATAAAGGTTGTCCACTTTAGTTTGTTTTCATTTTAATTTTTTTTCTTTTTTCCAAACAACACTAATCATTTGGTTTTGAATATGAAAATAATTTTTATTTTGTGAGTAATTTCCACACCGTTCTAATAAATAATACTCATTGAAAACAGTACCTCTAGAATTGAGCATCCAAAGAAAGAATTCTAAGAACACTATAGCTAGCTATTATAAACTTACCTTGTCACCAGCTCCATGACATATGCCATTATAAACTTACCACATAAAATGTGTTGACAGACTAATAACCAGTTACAATATGAGCATTAGCCCAGAGCCATTGCTTGTACATTAGGGATACTTGTGAAAGTGATGGACACCTTCCTGAAAACCCATCACTTTCTTGTTAATTTTGTGGTGTTGTCCCATTTAATTATATTAACCTTAAAATTTAGTTCTATTTTTTAAATTAAAAGTTTGTTATAAATTCATTAATTATTGTTTAATGCCGTATTTTCAATTTTACTTCATTTCATTGTTCAAGGGGATATCTCAATTATCGACATCAGGTATATGGTGTAAAAAGTTTTCAATTTTTTACTTCATGGCATTGTTCTCAAAGATGAGTTTTTCTTTGTTAGTTTTATTGATAACATTGTGTTTTTTCAGTTATTTATTTGGGAGCTTTGTGTTTGATGTTGTTAAAAAACCCAATTTTGTGATAATTATCTGGGATTGTTATCTGTTGATGTTCTTTGGTTTTACCATTTCTATCATCCCCTTTGTGTATCACTTCTTTTGGTTTATAGTGATTGTTGAGCATCTTAAACCATTTATTTATGCATAAATAAAGCAAATGTGAATAAAATCCCATTTACTCATACCTTATCTTTTAAGCAGAACACTCATAAATGTTGCTTCTGAAAAGAATGTTCCATAAATGTTTGTTTTTGCAATTTAATTCATTGTTCTGGTTTCCTATTATGATAATTCCTTTCAAATAAGTTACTTTTAATGCATGAAGTTTTTCAAAATTGCACCTTTTATACTCTGAGTTTAATGTTGCTTAACTACTTCTGAAAGTATCTGATCACTATGCTATTTTCCTACGTTCAATGTTGTAATTTTGCCACCCAAGAAAATTAAATATCTATATGGGAGGACAATAGCTTTCTTTTCCTTATAATATCACCATAAACAAACGCCCTAACTTCTATGTGCTTGCGCTTTTGTGGTTTGAATCTGTGCTTGTCTAAAGCTGAGCATTCATTGTCTCAATATTAGATTGCCCCATTAGCTACCTACTTCAGTTCTTGTTAAGTATTATGTTAATTAAATTTTTCTGGGCATTGAAACCAAAATCTAGCTGATTTTTTTTTTTGTTTTTGACATTCTTGAAGCCTTAGTTATTCATATTTAAAATAGGATGCTAATGGAAGAAAATACACTAGATGCTAGACTATTTTTAAAGGAGATGTAAGAACACTCGGCGCTACCCACCGCCCCCGGCCACCCGCTCCTCGTTATTCTAAATAATACTGCCTATATTTAATTTGTTGCGAGTCCAAAGATTAGTACTCTATGAATTGGGCCCTTAGCGTTAAATACTCCATGGATCATCATAACGCCCTTCCCAGAAAGTTTGAGGATGATGATCGTGATCATGATCATGAATTGATGAGGGCTTATGCCGCCGCACCATATAGCCTTTTGCTATCTGATTCTGATGTTATTCCTAGAAGGGATTTGGGTTTGAAAGTTGTGAATGAGCATGGTGCAAGCAGACATGGACGCCATCTAGGTTTCCTGGAACACACAATGCCCAAGAAAATGGTTGTTGATGTTGATGAAGGTATCTTTTTTTTTTAAAAAAAAACTCTCTTTTTAGTAATGAATTATTTTGATTTCTATCTAATTTTATTCTCATAAACCATTTGATTGAATTTGTGCTTGAATCTGTCATTCGTTGTTTGTTAATGTTGTTGCTTATAGTTGTCTTCTGCATGTGGATTGAACTAGTGCAAGTAACTTGTCCAAGATCTTATACATGCTATTGTAGTTTCTAACTTAACTCTGTCGCATGATTTTGGACTTTCACTGGAAATTTTGAAGGCATAAAAGACTCAAATTTGATTCATGTTTGCTGGAGAATATGGCTCAAATAATTGGCTCCATAATTGGTTCTGTCGCTGACTTGCAAATTATCATTGTGACTTTTCCTTTGGCAGCATCCCATATGCAATACACGATGAAAGCCCGAATAGGCTTTTGATTATTTGTGTGTGCTCAAATTTGTCATACGAAGCTCTATGTCATATATGCAAGTGGATGGTTCCGGTAGCTTGCTAAATTCTTGTGATTGTTAACAGCATGCTCCTTCTTTCTTTTCTCCTTATGAATGTCTCTACTTTTATAGCTTTTGTGACACTGAATAACAAATCCATTAGGACTTCTGCTTTGTGCACTTGAAAATGCTTTTCTTAGATAATGATTTTGTAAAGGTTGTGAGTTTCACAACTCCTTGTTTTTCAAAGTTTCATATAGACACCCTTGATTTAATTGATTTCCTTATTTGAATGACTTTGATCTGTTCCAGATATGTTTACTATTATAACATATCTCTGAATTGGGCCATGATGTATGTACACACTGACAGATGACATTATTGGAATGTGATATGATACAAGTTATATGAGTATATTTACTCCAAGAGTTTTGATTTCACTATTATTTGTGCATTATTCAATATTTGTGGCCACTATGTCCTTGTGGCCAATTTTTTTTTTCCTTTTATTTCCTTAACTTAAGTGTTACTTGTTATGCTTTCCAGGATGTATTTCGTGAACTTATTGAGGACAGGCCACAAAAATCCATCAGAGATGAGGTAGATCTTGTGGCATTACCAAAGCAGTTGTGGTGTTTACTGAAAGAAAAGAATGTTGGTGAGGTATCAGCAGAAGTTGGATGGCTGTTTGACCATGGCCATGCCCTGACATCAAGTTGTGTTTTCCTTCAGGATGGAAGACTAAAGGCAAGTATATATCTTCCAGTGCTTCTCTTTTGTGTTTGGACTGTATGAATGATGATCACAAGCAGACATGTATTATATGTGATGATATGCTTAAGTTCTACTTAGATTTATGGAGTTTATGGGAACACTTAATACTACTAAAGCAAAACTGTGCCTATTGACATTTGATGAGCTCCTAGAAACATTTTACTTACACCAATGGATATTTAGTTGACTTAGGTAAAGTTGTTTCGGTTTCTTATCTCTTACTGTTCTATTAATGAATAAGTGGATCTTAGGGTTGTGTTGTTTGGTTATTCTTCATAACTGCAATCTATGTTTAAAGTTACATATATATATATATGTATGGATTAACCTCACCTTCTTATGATGTATTTGCAGGAGATAGCATTATCACATGAAGTTGTGGTGTCATCAAAACAGTTCTGGTAGTTGATTGATATAAGCAAAAGGTTCAATTATTCAGCCACATAAGCACAAAAGGTAATCTTTTCGCATTTCACTTTGAATGGATTAATGAATCAAGGAACAAAATGATGCTTGCATTGTGACCAATGATGGAAAAGAATGCCTGTATGGACTATTTTAGGACCATTTAAAATCACTTATTCAGAATTTTATATTGGACAGAGTTTAGAAGGTCTTTAATGTTTTCAAAATCTGAGATTTCGGATATCTGATTTCTATCTGAAATTTAAGAGCTATTTGTGTTCTTATTTTGCCATTCTGTTTAGTATTTTGAGATGCTGTAAACTAAGAAGGTTAGAGTTGATTTACATCCTATGATCTTTATGAAGATGCCGCCGAATGTCTTATATTTATGTTACATGTTGCTATAATAACTGAATATTCTCTAGAAATTGGCGTGAAACCTTTTCCCTTTTCCTAGGTATTATTTCACCTTCCTTCCTTTCTTTTTTTATTCTTTTTTTTATTACTAAGCTTTAACTCGCGGTTTTTGAGGTGCATTTTGTTACTATTGTTGTATTCTTCTTTGAGAGGCTATGAAGTTGGCTTATTGTGAATGATCAGTGTGTTTTTTAAAGCCAAAGTTTTATTGTAAAATGTTCAGTTTTTAATGTTTTATTAAGAGTTTAATTATGCTCTTTATTTCGCTCCAAACTTTATATTAATATTTTCTTAAATTATAGTACAATTTTATCATTTAAATTTTTTTAATTAATCAACCATTTTACCATGAATAATTAAGAAGTAAACGAGATAATTGACAAATTTTGCCTTAGATTTGTTTCCTTATTGCATATTAGTATAGCAAAAGGGTGATGATTGTTCCGCAAGTGCGTATAAATGTGAAACTCAGCAAGTCTAGATAAGCATTGATACCAGTGTTTTTAAGGTATCCTGTATAACGCTATTGAATCTGAAGTTCCAAGCCAATCATCAACTTGTAACTTGGGAACGCTTAAATGTTGGCTCAAGTCCTTTAATCCGTGCACTAAACTAAATAAAAAAAAGTACAAATAATGTTAAAGTGGTGGAATAAACAAATAAACATTAGAAAAGAATGCATAAATAATTGATAAAAGAATACATGAAGTAAGTTGTGGTGAACCTCTTGAATCAATGAAGTGAGTGCATAATCAATGCTTTTGGTAGAAGAAGGTTTTGATTTGCAGTTTCTCAAAGGTCTGAAAGAAGAAATTCTTGAAGAAATACCATTTATCGCAGAATTGCTGGAAGACATGAATAACATGGTAATTATTATTATTAATATTATTTTTGTCTCTTGATGTCTGTGAGCATTTGAGTTAACTAGTAATATGATTGTCTAATCAGAATCACAAACAACCTGGTGAAGCAGAAGAATGTGAGGCAATAAATCCAAACATGAATGGTGATGCACAAACAGAAGGTTCAGACTTTATATACACAATCCTCATTGGAACATATTTTATAATTCATGCTGATAATTATTACATTAATCAAGTATATTTCATTTAACACATTGCACAAATCAAAACAAGAGATTCACAACAAAATAGAATGTCAGACATTGTTGCAGTGAGATACAATAAGCATCAAGCGAACTTCTATAATATTCTTCATCAATTTTATCAATGTCGTCTTCCTTGCTTAGCGCCTTTTTTTATTAGTTTACTTGTATTTTTTTTTTTAATTTTGCATGTCCTCATTGTAAAATAATAAATAAATAAAAATTAAGAGTCAGATCTTTTTAACAAATTAGCCAAGCAAGTAAAGAATTGAATTTACATAAAGCATGGAATTTTTTGAAAAAAAGATTTTAAAAAGAAAAAAATTGATTATTAGCTATTAAATTCTACAATGCCATATCCCCTTCTCCATTGTGAAATACCATCCTTGGGTAATCTAGAGATTTTCTTGTCTAGAGATTCAGGTATGGAAAGCTTTGATTTTTGTTGATTGAAATTGTTTTTCAAGATACTAGGCTTGGGCTTATGGTTACTGATTCTTTGAATTTGTTTGCTTGACTAAGGATTCTAGTGTACTCTATCTGTTGTCATTGATAATATTAATTTGTGGGCAAGGCTATGATTCTTGGGAAGCTTCTCTTCTTTTCGTTTTCTAATGAGAAGAAGAAAGATAAGAGAAAGTCATTCATGGAGAGTAGAGAGCGATAGAAAGCTTGGGCTAACAAATCAAGATAGAATTTGTTTTCTCACAAAAATTTGTCCTCTCACTAGATAATTCCTATGAAGTGAAGTTTATATCTAGCCCTTTTTAGCAAGTTTAGATGGCAAAAAAAGACTTACAGGACTGTAGCCAACCCAAGTCTTAAATATCAACTCACAGGATTGTAGCAAAGTCCCAACCCAATCTGAAGTCTCTGTGCACGTCTGGTTCAGTTACTACCAATAATGTAATTGTTCATCTACATCTATCTCTTTCTTCTTGTGATGTATTAGTACTACATTAGCCTTCTTTGTTTGAACAGAATGGAAGGAAAAAATTACACCATGGACAAAGAAACCTCCATCTTTTGTTGAAACCAGAATTATCAAACTTATGTGGAACTTTGAGACTTTCGGCACTCATTTTCCCTGTATGTTGACATTGTAAGGTCATATTATATATGTTTGTTGCTTTTGCTCTTTATGTAGGTGGATGTCAAGTGTCTAGTTGAAAAGCTTCTTGAATATGTCATGAATAACCACCTCGTTGTTCGAGATCCTGAGACTATTCTGCAGGCATTGAAAATATCGCTGGTTAGAATTACTCTCATCTGCAATTTCACTCTCGTCACCTCTGCTATTAAATAGTAGATGACCATGGAGATGGGTTTCTTGGGTTGGGGAAGATGGAGGAGGCGAGCTCTGCCGCATACTTGGTCTGGGAGGATCTCATGGCTGTGCTGCCCAACTATGGCACTCCAAGGCCAGCAAAGAAGCTGCTCCAGGGCCTCAGTGGTTATGCGGCTCCCGGAAGGATCATGGCCATCATTGGACCCTCTAGATCTGGGAAGTCTACACTTCTTGATTCATTGGCAGGTTTGGGGATTTTGCCTTTTTTTTTTTTGCTGATTATTTTGGGAGTTTGGTTTGATTGGTGGTACTGGAACATGGAGGTTGGGGAGAAATGTGGTTCTCACTGGGAAGGTGTTGCTGAATGGGAAGAAGAGTAGGCTTGATTACGGTGTTATGGTAGGGTTTCTAATTTATTCAAGTTTTTTTTATTTGTTTTGATGTGGAAAAGAGCTAGCCTTGCTTGTGTTTGATTAAATGCTTTGAGTGAGTAGTGTGAATATGGAATTTGTTTACATGGAATTGGGAAGATTAGAGACAAGACTTAGCATGAAAATGGTCTAAGAGTGAAAATTGAGGGAAAGCTGGGGTTTTTTTTTTAAACTGGAGTTGGAGCATACCCTTTGGTTTATCTTTACTGCAGAAATCATAGCATTTGTTCATGGTTATTCTTACTCAACTCAATTAACCAATCAATTTTCATGGCCCATTTAGCTTTTGAACCATATTGTCTTATGTAAATTAGAATCCTTCACATTGATGCAGGCTTACGTGACACAAGAAAATGTTCTGCTTGGGACTCTGACAGTCAGAGAGACCATCACTTACTCAGCTCACTTGAGGCTTCCTACCACAATGAGAAAGAAGGAGGTGCAAGCTGTAGTGGAACGCATCCAAAAGTTTATCGTGCCACCAGATGTTCCTCCTCTCAAATGTAGAGTGAGTTTTATGCTTCTGACCAACCTTCATGCTTTAAAAGAACAACTTAATTATATGAGAATAGCATTAATCAATCATAATTGTCATCTCAGACTTATGGTTGCTATTTATGTGACATTTGGGCAAACAATGATGCTGTGAGAAATGTTGTGCACATCCAGAAGGTATATTAATTAGAGGTAGTATGATGCTTATACCATTTCTGATTTGTGTTGCTGAATTGTGGTTCATACAAAGCAGGGAACTGTGCCGGAATAGATCAGATGCAATGATTATTTGCAGTATGCTAATGATATTCCGAGTAGTGTAAAATACCAGTACATGCTCACAAGCCAAGGTTATCCTGCTCTTGTTTACAAGTGAAGCTAGATCTTCTGGCAAAACATTGCTTCTCTTTGTTGAATCATCGTATTACAGTTACTAACACCAGCTGATGAGGAGGTGGCTATATGCATTCAATTATGTAGGGTGCTGGTCAAACAGCTCCAGACTACAAGCCAAGGGAGAGCCTGGCTATGATTAAGAGATGGCTTTCACACCAACCACTATGGTTTTTTTTTAATAATAGATGGCAAGTGTCCTCCACTTAAAATTTTTGTTCTGCAAAAGTTATCAGCTTGGATCTTGCTTGTTCCCCAGCAACAAGGCTGCAATACTGAATTTTAATGTTGCATGTGGAATTGAATTTTAATGTTTGTATAGTTATACTACATGATTTCCAATGTATATATAGGGCATCTATATGTATTGTTAATTCAATAGGATGATTTTTGTTTGGTAATTCAAAATTTTTAACTAGTGCAATTAAAAAAAATTAAATTAAATTAATTTCATATAAATTATTTTTTTTTCAAAGATTAAACAAAAGCGTGCCGAAAACTGTAACAAAAAAATTTATTAAAAACTGTGCCAAATACCGTGAAAAAAGTATAGTATATAATATCGTGCTAAAAATCATGCCAAATACTGAACCAATGAAACAGTGCCAAAATAGTACCAGATGTAGAATCAAAGTCCGTGCCAAACATTGATGGTGACGGTTGGCACAATAGTAAAAAACCGTGCCGAAAACAGTGACAAAGTTCGGTACGGTATTAAAAAAATAGTGCCAAAATGTATTTGTGACTAGTGCTATAGGCACGGTTAATTTTTGGTGCCAAATACAGTGCCAAAATCAGTTTGGCACGGTTTTTAACTCCATTTCTGTGCCAATTTTACCGTGCCGATTTGGGATTTTTGTTGTAGTGTTAAAAGGAGAAACCCGCAGCAGTAAACAACTTCATTATCCAATGAGGTAGATCGTGACCAGCATGGTAGAGAGACAGTTGATGAATATTGTGACGAAAGGAAGCTAATTTGATAACAATCCTCAACCAGGATCTAGGAACAACACAAATTCTAGGAGATCCCAATGCCTGAAGGAGACTATTAATGTCGTTGATCCACTAGAGCAATTGCCAAGAGAAGTTCTCTGGATTAACATGCATATTCATGTAGGTGGGCATAAGAGCAAGAGGAACTTTAGAGCACCAAGGATCATATAATAAAGAGGTAATAGAAGGGTTAACAGACAAAATTCCGCAAAATGGCTTAAGAGTAATAGTTGTATGATATAATCCTTGAAAATACCAGGAGCAATTCCGAGGAATGGAATCCTTCCAGAAGTTAATTTGTCTATATTTAAGATGCACAATGTTAACCCATATAATATCAGCCCAATTTAAATAATTGAAAACATGCTTAACTTTGAGAGAATGCTTGGCAATAGAAAGGTTCCGAAGAGCAAGACCCCCCTTAGCTTTGGCCATGGTAATCCGACTCCAAGAAACTGAATGGATGCCTTTTCCATTACCACCTTTGTACCAAAAGAATTTTCTAATAACTTTGGAAATCTCTTTAAGGATAGACTCAGGAAAAGGAAAAACTGAAAATAATAGGTTGGGATAGCGAGGAGGAAAGAGTTAATAAGAATGGATTTGGCTGCCAGCGAAAGCTTAGAATTATTCCATCTGGAGCAAGTGCGGGAAATCTTCTCAACAATTGGTTTGAAAAAAGAAGCCTTAAGTCTATAAGGAGAAATCAGAACTCCTAGATAAATGAAGGGGAAAGAATCAATTGTGAAGTTGAGGATAGACTTAATGCTTCTAACTTTGGAATCGGTAATTCCCTGGCTTGCACATTTTATCATATAGCTTTTAATGGGTCTGTGTCCTGCGTTATTTTCTAACTTTGCTAATTTTTTCTAACTATTGCTAAATCAGTCTTTCCCTCATGTAATGGTGGGCACGGGCCGGTTAACTGGCCCGACGGGTTGTGGTTCACTGGCCCGGTTGGGTGTAGAACCCACCGGGCCTGGTTGGCCCGTCAGACCCGGCGGGTCCGGGTCACATGAAGCAGGGCCCGGAACTGGCCCGGCTTCCATGTTGACCCGGCAGGCCTAGCTGGGTTGGCCCGCCTGATAAAACAAATTAAAAAAATCTAAAAAATTCTGAAAATTCAAAAGAAATATATATATATATATATATATGAAAAAAATCAAAAAATTTCTGAAAATTCAAGAAAAATAGAAAAAAAAATCAGAAAATTTTCTAGAAAAAAATAAATTAATTAAGACCCCAAGAATTAAGACCCTAAGTTTCCAAATAATAAGAGATGCCCCAAGTTGAAGTTAGGAATTAATGAAATTAAAAAAGAATAAGAGTAGGAGTTGGGAAATATTGAGATTAAGGTAAAGAGTGGGGAAGGATGATAATTAATTACTAAAAATTCAGAAAATATAGAAAAATTGAAATTACACTAAATTTGAAAATAAATGGCTTGCACTTAATTCGTTTACATGTCGAATCAAGTTGCCTACGTATCCTCCTGGGTGTGAGAGGAATCAAAGCCAACCGGAAGGTAGTATTTAAATACAAGTCGAGCTCTGTATATTGTGATCCCCTTGGTTTCTTCTTTGCTTGCCTCTGCCGGAATGATTCTCCTCCATTACTGCTAGATTATCCTACTGCCTCCAGTGCAACTTGTGGAACTATATGGCTATATCTAATACAATAACTATCATATAATTCAACAAGTTGAATCTTAGTATCAGCAACAATTTCATTGACATCCACAATACTGTCGAAAGTCCAGTTCAGAATCTTGAGTATCCACGTCACTCATGGGAAAGCTCATGGCAACCGGTTGGGAATCTTGTCCTCCATTGAATCCTAAGAATTTGTAATATGCTTCCAAATATTCTTGCAAACCTTCTAACTTCTGCCTTGGTCAAGAACAAATACAAGTAAAGCAATATGAGGTATATTTTTATAATAAAACAACCATTTAATTTTTATAGTAATCAACGCACTAAACAATTGTGGATCTAATCTAAACTTCCAAAATTGTTCAGCCACGTCAACAGCACCATATAAAAACAAATGGGAAGTAGGAAAATAAACTTGTGAAAACAAATTAATACATGTGTTAAAAACCGCAAGCAAATCAATAATACGAGCAAAACTACCTAGTTATACTCATATAAACAAAAACCAACCAAAGAATCATTAAAAAACTTAGTCAACAATATCCTATAGGGAAATGTTGCACTAAAAAGCCGATATGTAGAGTTCCATCTTGTTTTGACATCTTTAGGGAATTTTTTGACCCACATGTTATGTACTTTACAGTAGCGAGCCTATTGTTTCATGAGGGTCATGCTTTTTCCCATATAAGCTACGACCTCCCTAACAGCGAGTACAAATTCTTTAAGCTCTTC
The DNA here is from genome assembly GCF_009730915.1 of Dioscorea cayenensis subsp. rotundata. Lineage (NCBI taxonomy): Eukaryota > Viridiplantae > Streptophyta > Magnoliopsida > Dioscoreales > Dioscoreaceae > Dioscorea > Dioscorea cayenensis. Next base: position 12,021,850 of record NC_052489.1, read on the forward strand.
CAAACCACTTTGCACACATAAGTTTAAAACATGATAAACACATATTATATGAAAATATTTTCCACCACATGAAGGCCTCAAAAAATCTTCTAGGGTCTAATTGAGGCCGTATTAGTGGAGGCATTATCAAAAGAAATCGAAAAGATTTTAAACATTAAACCAAATTCTTCGATAACTGCACGAATAAGTCTATAAATATTATCAGCTGTATGAGACTCATTGAACACCCTAAAAGTGAGAACATGCTTTTGGATATTCCACTTGTCATCAACCCAATGTGCCGTAATACCCATAAAAGAATTTTCATGAAAAACATCGGTCCAAACATGGGAACATAAAGAAACTAAAGAGTTAAAAGTACGAAAATACTCACAAAGTTGTTCCCTACCATTTTTGTATTGTTTGAATATTGTTCTTTGAATTGTCCTCCGTGAAAACTTTTTGCACACCGGTTGAAGTATGTCATTGATTCATTCTTGCACTTGACACTGTTCAGCGAAGTTGAACGGCAAGCTCTCGACGGAAATTGTCTCCGTAATTTTATTCCTGTATTTTGCTTGCGAAAATGTAAATAGAGAAGATCAACAACCTGTACCTTCATCCATAGTGAATCTAATTTGTGACTGTGATCAAGCATATCCAACCTTGTCCGGGTGCTTCTTCTCCAAGTGTTTGTTGAATGTGCCATATCTTCCACCCTTACAATGCTTAAATTCCGAACCACAATAATTACATTTACCATGTGTTACAATTTTATCATTATTATACAATTTTGTAAAATGAGTTTTAAAAATGTTAGATTTGAGGGCAATTTCCGTGGATTTGGTTGCTTGTCCGGCTTGTGAGGGTACATCAACCGGTACCGATTGTTCCATTAGGGTCTCAAAATCCTGAAATGGATTGCTTTCTTGAGTAAGTGACGTGGGAGTGGAAGCCGATCCAACAATGTTTTTTTCCTTTAGAGCATCCACCACGTGAAGCCATATTGTAATATCTAAGAATACACCAACTAATTTCATTCAAGTCTACAACAAATAAATTTCATGCAAATATTTACAAAAAAAAAATCTACAAAAACTGCAAATAATAATATCATGCAAATATTAAAAAAAAATACACAATTCTAAAACTAATAATGAAACTAAATATCAACAATACAACAAATAATTTCATTCAATTCTACAACAAATAAATTTCATGCAAATATTTACAAAAAAAAAAACTAAGTTTACAAAAACTACAAATAATAATTTCATGCAAATATTAAAAAATGCACACACAAGTCTAAAACTAATAATGAAACTAAATATCAACAATACAACAAATAAATTTCATGCAAATATTTACAAAAACCAAGTCTACAAAAATTACAAATAATAGTTTCATGCAAATATTAAAAAATGCATACACAAGTCTAAAACTAATAACGAAACTAAATATCAACAATACAACAAATAATTTCATGAAAAATATTTACAAAAAGTCTACAAAAAAATTACAAATAATAGTTTCATGCAAATATTAAAAAAATGCATACACAAGTCTAAAAACTAATAATGAAACTAAATATCAACAATACAACAAATGAATTTCATGCAAATATTTACAAAAAAAAAGAAAAAAAAGACCAAGTCTACAAAAATTACAAATAATAGTTTCATGCAAATATTAAAAAATGCATACACAAGACTAAAACTAATAATGAAACTAAATATCAACAATACAACAAATAATTTCATTCAAGTCCACAACAAAAAAATTTCACGCAAATATTTACAAAAAAATACCAAGTCTACAAAAAAACTACAACTAATAGTTTCATGCAAATATTAAAAACACAAGTCTAAAACTAAAAATTAAAATAAATATCAACAATGCAACAAATAATTTCATGCAAGTCTACAACAAATAATTTCATGCAAATATTTACAAAAAAAAAACTAAGTCTACAAAAACTACAAATAATAATGTCATGCATTTTTTTTAAAAAACCACAAGTCTAAACTAATAATAAAAATAAATATCAAGAATACAACTAATATTTTTGTTCAAGTCTACAAAATAATTTCATGCAAATATCTAAAAAAAAACAACTGTACAAAAACTACAAATAATAATTTCATGCATTTTTTAAAAAGCCCGCAAGACTAAACTAATAATAAAAATAAATATGAAGAATACAACTAACAATTTTGTTCAAGTCTACAAAAATAATTTCATGAAAATATTAAAAAAACAACTCTATGAAAACTACGAATAATAATTGCATGTACTTTTTAAAAATCCACAAGTTAAAAATAATTTCATTCAAGTCCACGAAAAATAATTTCATGCATTTTTCAAAAAAAACCACAACTCTAAACTAATAATAAAAATAAATATCATAAATACAAAAAATAATTTCATTCAACTCTACAAAATTAATTTCATGCAAATATTAAAAAACCAAGTCTACAAAAACTAGAAATAATAATTTCATGCATTTTTTTAAAAAACCACATGTCTATGCTACTAATAAAAATAAATATCAAGAATACAACTAATAATTTTGTTCAAGTCTACAAAAATAAATGCATACAATTATTTTTTTTAAAGAAAAAACAACTCTATGAAAACTACAAATAATAATTTCATGCATTTTTTGAAAAACCATAAGTCTAAGCTAATAATTAAAATAAATTTCAAGAATTTCAACTAATACTTTTATTCATGTCTACAATATTAATTTCATCCAAATATTTATAAAAAAAGTCAACCAAAACCAAGCCCACAAAACTATAACTAAACATAAAAATAAATAAATCATGGCCAACTTTGTTAATCGGGGACTTCCAAAATGTAAAAAAATAAGAGAAAACCCAAATTTGCACCACTCCAAGTCTCCAAGACTCCAACTTGTAATATTAAGCCTTGATAATGTTCACTTGAAATAATTAAACTCCAAAAATCCAAATAATATGCCTTGAGAGAGTGAGATTAAGAGAGAATGAAAGTAGGAGAGTTGAGAAATAATGAGATTAAAAGAGCGTGAGAGTAAGAGAGTTGGGAAAGAGTAATAATTGGTAAAAACTAAATTATATGGGGATGGGGGGTATATATAGAAATTTATAAGAAATTAAAAAAAACTAAGTTTTTCAAAATTCAAAATTTGAATTTAAAAAGAAAAAAAAACCCAATGGCTGTAATAGCCGTTGGGCTTCAACAGCTCCCAACCCGCCAGGTCAACTAGGTCGGTTGGGAACCGGGCTTGCCCCAACCCGTAACCGGCCCGTCTCCATGACGGGCCGGTTATGGGTTGTTGGCCCGCCCAACCATGTCAATGACCCGGTGGGTTGGTTTCGGGTCGCGTTGCCGGACGGCCCGTGCCCCACCTCTACCCTCATGTAATATGTTTTTGCTTCCCTCTCATTTTTTGACAGCATATCATTATTTGACATTTGAAGCTTTTGCTTATTTCATAGAAGTAATGATAATTGCACTACATTATCGGTATGCTATTACGGGATTATGTTTAATATACATAAGCAAAGAAGACTAGAATGCCCATTCCAATTTCTCATACTCTGGTTTAGACAGATGTTATCATGGGGAATGGGTATCTCATAGTAAAAAAGTTAAAATTGGTTTTTCCTCCATCATTAGAGAACCTCCGTCACTTTATGTGAAAATCAATCAACAAATGAAAAATAGATGTCTCAGAAAACCTAACTCTTCTTTTCTACCTATCTTTTGTATCATACTTGAAGAACTCTGACCTCTTAGCCCTCCTCTAATGCCTAATGAGGACTTCTGAGGCATCTTGATTAGCCCTCTAATTATATCCATCTGTCTCCATTTCCAGTCACAGTTCATCATTGCTCCTTTAGCTTTGGATGCCTAGAACTTTCGCCTTGAGGTGTTGCATCTCCTCACACTTCATTCTAATTTAATACTGATTTCTGTAGCAATAACTGTGGAATGGGATTGACCATTCCAATGATTGTTCACAATTTTCATTATAATTCCTTTTCTATTCTGCTATTTCACACCTAATGTGCCTAAGCATATCCCTTGGAAAATTTTACTTGTATAAGTCAATCAACATATATGTCCTAAAAGTATTCTACTCTTTGATCTTGTATGCTTTTGCAATGTACTTGCCTGCAAAGGCAGCAGGTATTTCTGTCAGTTGAATCAATTAAATACTGCTTCTATATTACCATAACATTAACAAGACAGTCAGGTGCATACATGTTCACGAAGATAGATATGTCATCTTCTTTTCTTCTTCCCTTTTTATTTATTTATTTAATTTTATAGTAAAGTTCTTCAAATGGGGTAATAAAAAGGCAAACATGTGTACTCTCATTTATGAAGATAATTTCTTGGAACAAACGGTTATTTTTAAGCTAACATGTTCTAAAGAGCAATTGTAATCAACTACAAAAGCCCATTTAGGGAATGTTTGGTTTGGAGTAAATGGACTTGCAATATGAGGGTATTCACTAGTTTTGTTCCCTTGGTTTGCAAGTTTGTAACTATGACCATGTAAATAGTTCTGAGTTAAATTGGAACCACTTTTAGTTTCAGGCTAGACTTTGGCCCAGAAAATAGAATTGAACATAACACTATACATTAGCCATTGACCCCCAAATGCTTGATTTGAAGTAACTTGATTGAGTTGGATTAGCTTTAACTTATCTTTGCTTGGGACTGGCATGGTACTCAAATAAAGCATGAAAACAATGGCTACAATGACTTTCATGTTGTTTTGGTGACGTGGAACGAATTGGGCACTCCCATTTGGCAAAATTTGAATTTGAAATTTAAATCACTCAATCAATGATGGAAGACTTTCCATCCACATCTAATTACACTTTCCATCCATGTTCGATTACTCTTTCTATTTTAATTATCCCTTGATTTCCATAATTAGTTTTCTATTTTAAATTTGTCACAAAACTTAGCTTTATTTTGTTGTTTATTTAAGGCTAGCATTGTAATCATTTTGGGGGAAGAAAATTGAATAGTCTCTATTATTTTCTGGAAGCCTTTTTGGTTCTTGTTATTGGGTTGTTTGCTTTAGCAGCAGTCTGGTTTCCAGCATGAGCTGTGAACAAATTCTCCACTATCCTACTCCATTTGGGCTCATGTTGCAGCTTATTTTGACACTAAACAATGTTGTGAAGTTCACAATAGTGTTGTAGACTGTGTTTTATGCATGGACTTCCAATTTAAAAACTCACAATTCATTAGAATTGTGGTTTTTGACCTATGACTGAATTGTTTGTAAGCCAAAATACAGCATTCCAGCCTCATGGTGCAAGTATAATCACATGTACGTCAAGTACTTAGAACAAATATATATCGAGAAAGAAAGTTATTTACTTGAAAGTGGATTCCCCTCATTTAAGGTAATGAAATAGCCCGTTAGAATGAGTTAAAAGATGCATCAAATCCACTTTGATTGTACTACAAGATGAACACTTCTATATACATTGAATCTGACATTACAACTTGTGAGAATGAATATGGAACTTCTATTATTTTCAGAGGAGAAAACTCCATGGCATCATTCACTTTTCTCTCTTACATATGTACACACGCTACTTTGATTGAACTACAACATAATTATAATGGTGCAAAAGTTTAAATAGTTGAGAGAAAATTCTGTTATTATGTTGTTGCTTCTTTAGCCCCTGATCCAACAAGGGACCTTTATGTACCCAATTATAATATATGAGTCACACTATTAATATTGCCTCTTGAATTATGAAATGTTATGGAGGAAATTGAAAAGACTTCATTTTACAAGTAAATTCCTGACAGATGATTTGTTCAAAAGCTTCAGTGATACTTGGGCTTTAGGCATTAATGCACAACTATAGTTCAATAATGTTCTCTAGACATGTTATTGTGATTTGGGAACAAATTTTAATGAGAATGCAATGATGAGTATTGTTGTCTGCTGCATGTCTATTTCTCTTTTGCTTTGTGTTGTTTGTTCTTGGCTGTCAGTAACTCTACCATCATTAATCTTTGGCTTGCATTGGGAAAATATCTGACTGCAAAGTAAATGATTTTGATTTGTCATGTGAACTCTCCTCATGAGTTGCTTGTCTTTTGTGGCTTATTATCTTAAGCAGATAAGTTGGCCTTTGTGCCTTGTTCCTGGACTAGTGTTGTCACGCCCCGAACTTGGTGCGCTGACAAACGGCCGCAGACCCACAGGGCGCAGCCCAGTGAACCTGCAAGGCCTCAAAACCTAAACACAGACTAGGAGTAGAAAATAACTGACAAAATACTAAATAAGAGTACAACTTAAGGTTTACAACCAAACCCAAATACAAGGCGAATGAAATACAGCACGACCTACAAGGAGGTTCTTAAACAATAATACAACTGATACAAAGACATAAGTCTTAAGGCATAAATCCCAAAGAAGACATCTACTGGAAGTCTTCTAAGATCCCTGGGTCTACTGCTCTTGATCTGAAAAGGATTTAAAGTAAATCCATGAGCTCACTAGCCCAGTAAGTAATCCAAAACAAACTGAAAGCAAAAGTTCATGTCTGAAATTTGCAAAAAAAAAAAAATTAATGCAATAGCACAAAATAGTATAAACAAAATCAAAGGTAAAACAATAAATACAATATCCAAAGTATGACTCCAAATTCACTGAAAGTGCCAAAGGTCATTTGTTTACCCTCGGTGACAGACCCGAGCCGAAATAACTGAAATCATTTATTTACCCTCGGTGACCCGAGACTGAATAACAGGTGGCCGTTGATTATTTCACCGAACGGACACGGTGCGAAACTGCAGTCTTATTTTCCAAAATTACTTGTCGACAAAGTCAGGGTTTAACCCCCACCGCAGTGGTTGCATATTGTTCATTTGGAGACTAAAAAAATTCGGATACAATTCCAAGCCAAGAATACTAGAATATTCACAAGTATTTTTCCAAAAAAATTCATCTAATAAAAATAAAGTAAATAATTAAATAAACAGATAAATAAATAATGTAAAAAGGAAATACTCACTTTTCCAAGCCTAAGCCTCGGTTCTCACTTTGGAGAAATAATAACAACATTTCACAAATATTTTTCCCAAAAATTCAAGAAAAATAAAAGATTTACAAAAAAATAATAAAATAACACAAGTATAAATAATAGTGAAACCAATAAATAATTATTCGACCAATCTCAAGGAAGAAATGCATTAATACAATAATATACTAAAAATTTGTAAAAAAATACAAGGTCTAATGTATCTCATCAATTGAAGAAAAAAATGGCCCACCTAAAAACCAAAAATAGCTAGAAAAAAATAATTTCAAAGGAAATATTGTCAAAAACAAGGATGTTAAAAATTTTATGAAGGAGATAGGCAAGGACATAAAGGCAAGTGGATATTTAAGGGATAAATGTATAACCCAAATAATATATAGGTAATTCAAGTTGATGTTAGGTGGACCAAGGATTCAAGCACTTAATAAATCTTAAGTTTTTGCTATTGGGAATAAACAAGGTTACAAAAAGGATAATTACTTTTCCAAATATTTGGAAGTAACAAGGAAATAACATATATAAGTTTTGGCAAATAATAGCACTATGGTTCCAACTAAGTATAGAAACTTCTCTTCCTCTAAAAACACAAGACATAAATAGATGACATTCCCACAATAATTTTTAAAGAATAAATGCAAACAAAATTTCAGAAATTTTACATGAAAATAAATCAAAACAACAAAATTTAAATACAAGAGTTTAAGGGATTACTTACTTGGTGATCCTAAATTCAAAAGAAATCCAAGATGATGCTCAAGGTGGTCCTAAAATCCAAGGGAAAACCAACCAAATATACATGAATACTTGGAAGAGTTCAAGCACAAAAGTTCATGCTAAGCTAGTCTAAAAATACCCCATTAAAACAACAACAATTTGAAAGTGTCTACAAGTAGATCTAACATAATACTAATACTAGTGGTAATAACAATGATGTGGGAAGGGAACATAGAATGATTAATAGGAATAAGGACAATAGGTGAGAGAAACAAGGATGGAAATAAATCTCCTAGCACAAGTAGTAGATCAATGCATGCATGCATGCATGTATGTATATATATATATATATTTACACATACTTATGGTTGCAGGACCAACATGTGTGGATATATATATATGCTACCAATTTAAAAAGGCTGCCAACAAGTCAATGTGCATGTAAATATATATACTATACTTGATGCTTAAATAATCAAAGCATGACATGCAACCTGGCCACATCTTGGAGGCTTCTAGTCTTTTGTTTTTCATGCAAACAAGTAGGGATGCAAAGCTCAAGAGAGGGATCAAGTTTACTGGTATTTCTGGTAACCAAAAAAATACAAATGCCTTAGAAGGTCATGCCAAGGGTGCAGGAATTTCAAGGCCCAACTCACATGCCAAAACTACAAAACTGAACATTCATTTGGCAAGCAAAAACCTGGAATTTTGGCTTGGGTTTTAAGCATCCGTGCAAAAACATAAAGATAGTTCCATGAGTAAATACTTATGTAGCTTGGAGGCCAAGAACTAAGGATCTTCAAAAGGCACAAGAGCAAGTTTTAGCATGCATAAAGAGAGAGTTTCATGCAAGGATAAGCACCAAAAAAAAATTCAAACAACAACCCATGCAAACATAAGAAGCAAGCTAACAACCAACATTCAAGAAAGAGAAGTTATCTTCCGGACAACATGAGCAACCTACAACAAATACCTCTAGGTTGATGACGAAATGAAGAGTTCCTCCCCGATTTGATCGTCGCCGCTACAGTGATCCGGTGAGGTGCTTCACTCTTAAGGCTTCAATGGAGAGGGGAGTGAGGTTAGAGGGTGGAAGGAAGCAAGGAAGGGTAGTGATAATGCAAGGGATGAGGAAATAATGCCAGGAGACAAAGATGGGACTGAAATCCTGGAATCCCTCCATGTTTTCCTCCTTTGCAAGCTTTTCAAAGCAACCAGCCAAAAAAAGGATTAAGGGGTAAGGTAAGTATGTTTAGCAACTTAAGCAAGATCTAATCATGGGCGGGGTCCACAAGTGTGAACCCACCTATATGCACATATTCTATCCTTGGAAACATCTATAATTCTTAGCTGCAAATGTTATTATTATTCTCTACTAATGTGTTGGAACTGATAAACTCCTTTCTCTCTTTGACATGAGATGACAAGATTTTTACAGGTTTTGAAAGAAGTCCATAACTCTCATCACATTTTTTTTTTCTTTTTCATTAATGTTTGTCGGAGTTGTTGCTCCAATTTTGCCATGATACTTCAAACCTTGCCTCACAATAAATTGATTAGCTAGATGTTGATGGTGAGCTCTATCAAATGTTTAAAACAGAAACATTAATTTTTAATAATTGAGTCACACTGGCGAATTTCTATTATATGTTGTAATTTCCGAAATTTCCGCAATGTTTCTCTCTTTGATTGCTTTTTTATTTATATGAACTATATGATTTCTATCTATTCCTAACGTTTACATGGTTTGGCAGGGAAACCATAATTATAATAGATTTGGTGGATGGCTAGGAAAGAATTCAACTACAGGAAATCATTTGAGGCTTTCGGAGGAAGATCGTGTTCATGTTCTTGCCTCAGAATCCAACTTGGATTGGTACTATATCTTTATGCAATTTCACTTTCAAGTATATTGTTTTATATAAATTTAGCACAGAGGGGAGATGATTTAAATTTCCAAATTATTGTGGGCAAGGTAAGAGAGATTGCAAGGTAAGAGGGACTAAATTTGGTGTGAGTGTGTGTGTGTGTGTGTGTGTGTGTGTGTGTGTGTGTGTGTGTGTGTGAGAGAGAGAGAGAGAGAGAGAGAGTGTGTGTGTGTGTGTGTGTGTGTGTGTGAGTGAGTGAGTGAGCGAGCGAGAGAGGTCACTGGTAGGATTCATTTGATGCTCAATGCCTACTATTTTGATAGGAAGACACTTTGACTTGATTACTTACCTCTTCTTTTGAAACAACTGACTGATCCTCTTAGAGTTCTTCCCAAGGTTTGATCATTCCTAGCGTTCATGATAAAATTTTCCTGTAAGCTTAATATATGTGCAATGATAGCATTCTTCATGTTAAATATTTATCAAGATACTGTTGTTCGAAAAGTTATGGAGTTAATGGATGCTTCTTCATTAAACTAGGAGGATTTTGACACAATTGTGGAGCTATGCAAGTTTCAGGTTGGTTCATGGACTTTTGCCTGTGTGAAATCTCAAGCAGAAATAGCATTTCACCTTTGGATTTGTTAAGGATCTCATCGCCGGCAAGCCTCCGTCACTGTCACCTGCCGGAGAGAAAGAAGCAGAAGAAAGGTGGAGAATGAAATGCAGCTAAGAAGAAGAAGAATACAAGCAAAGAAGCTATTCGTCAACTTAAGTCACGAGGAGAGCTTTGCAATGGAGCTGCTCATCTAATTAATGAGCACTCGGTCTTCATCATTTTTAATAGTCAAAAGAAAAACTAATAAAAGTTAACACACTTTTAGCAACCTGTTTGGCCAACATAACCCTATTAACTTAACCTTGATTGGTCCATAACCTTAACATAGATACTATATTATATTGATAGTCAAAAAGCTTCAAAAGTCTTCTGCTTCTCCTGAGCTTCAGTGCCTCACCATTCCTTCACTCCATGCTGAGCATCGAGCATCCATGCCGCCACCATGCTTCAATCTGGAGGTTCATTATGCTTCCCATGACTTGGATGACGGGCACGCTCCACCCAGCTTCAATCACGGCGCCATCTCAGCAACAACACCCTCCCTTGATTGAAGCTCTTTGATTCCAAGTTGAGCTCGCATCCTCTTGTGCTTCTCTGAGGGTAATGGTTTAGTTAGGATGTTGGGCAGTTGCTCCCCTGTGTTACAATACCGAAGTGTGATCGACCCATCTGAAACAAGATTGCGAATAAAATGGAACCTAACATCTATGTGTTTGGTTCTCCCATGATATGCTGGATTTTTTACAACTGCTATAGCTGACTGGTTATCACACCAAAGCACAGAGGACCCTTCATTCATTCTCCCACAATCTCCAAGAATTCTCCTCAACCAAACCAATTGACAAGCTGCTGAGGTAGCTGCTATATACTCAGCTCCAGTTGACGAGAGTGCCACGACATCTTGCTTCTTCGATGACCATGTTACTGAACATGTTCCAATCTTGCATAGAGTTCCTGAGGTGCTCTTCCTATCGCTTAGAGAACCTCCTCAGTCGCTGTTTGTGAACCCTTCAAGAAGTCCACTACTTTCACTGGAGTAAAGCAGACCATGCGACATAGTTCCTGCAAGATATTTCATGACCCTCTTGGCTGCATTGAGATGTTCAACACTTGGCTTGCTCATAAACCTTGATAGGAAATTGACAGCATAGCATATATCCGGCCTTGTGAGCACAATGTAAAGCAATTTCCTAATGAGACTCCTGTACAATGTACCATCTACTAGTTCCTCCTGATCCTCTTCTGAGAACTTCTCATTGACTCCTATCGGGGTTTCTAATTGCCTGCAATGCTTCATATTCATTTGTATTAAGAGTTCTTCAGTATATCTCTTCTGTGAAATAAAAATTCCTTCACTTGATTGGTATATCTCCAATCCTAGAAAGAACTTGATTTCACCTAGATCCGACATATCAAATGTACTCATCATCTCCCTTCTGAATTGCTCGATCAGGCCTTGTGAAGCACTGGTATACACCATATCATCAACATAAAGACTTATTAATATATAGTTTCCTTCTCCATCTTCCTTCTTATATAGTGTATGCTCAGTATCATTCTTCACATAACCATGCTGCTTAAAATGGGTGTCAATCTTACTATACCATTCTCTCGGTGCCTACTTAAGCCCATAGAGAGCTTTCTTTAGACGGTACACCTTGTGTTCTTCACCATTGATCTCATAGCCTTCAGGTTGAGACACATAGACCTCCTCAGAGATCTCTCCCTTAAGGAATGCAGATCGTACTTTAAAGTGATACGCCGATTGGTGAGTTTGAGCAGCAATAGCAAGTATAATTCTCACCATTTTGATCTGGGCCATAGGTGAGAAGACTTCATCGTAATCCAAACCATACTGCTGGATATATCTCTTAGCTACCAGCCTCACTTTGTGCTTCTGAACCTCTCCATCTGGTCCAAGCTTAGTCTTGTATACCCATTTGAGACCCACGGCCTTCTTCCCAGATGGTAGCTCGGTTAATTCCCAAGTATCATTGCTTTGAATTGCTGCTATCTCGAAATCTATGGCCTCCTGCCACTCCCTATGTTTCACTGCATCCCGATACACCTATGGATCACTAACATGAAGAGCATAGGAGCAATAGTTATATACCTCCGTTAGTAGTCTTGTTCTCCTTGGTGGTGACTCAGCACTCGATTCTTCTGATGAATTTGAGTCACGAGCACCATTGTTGATGTTTGAAGAGTCTCCATTTTTGTTAACTGCCTCATTTATTGCATTGTTCTTGTCCAATTCTTCATCTGCACTCGGTTCACCCATTGTGACCACTGACTTGCCTCTATCTTTATTCCACTTCCACCTTGAATTTTCATGAAAGATCACATCCCTGCTCAAGATTGCCTTAGAGGTCAGTGGATCATACAGCCTATAGGCTTTAGAATCTGAGAAATAATCCAACAGCACACACTTCAGTGACTTTTCATCTAATTTAATGAGCTTATGAGAGGGAATTAAAGTGTAATCAATACTTCCAAACACCCTGAGATGACTCACATCAGGCTTGACTCTGTGCCACATTTCAAATGGAGTCTTTCCCCCTAAAGTCTTGTGCAGGAGACCTATTAATCAGGTACGCTGAGGTTGTTGTTGCCTCGGCCCAGAATTTAGTTGGTAATTCACCATCTTTGAGCAAGAAACGAGCCATTTCAACAATAGTTCTGTTCTTACATTATACAACACCATTCTGTTGTGGTGTATAGGGTGCTGAGAACTCCCTCCTTATTCCAAGTTCTTCACAGTATCTAATGAACGCATGGGACATAAACTCTCCACCACGATCACTCCTCAGTGTCTTCAGTCTACTCCCTGTCTCCCTCTCCACCATAGCATGAAATTTCTTAAAACAATTGAAGGCCTCACTCTTGCTTTTCAAGAAATAAACCCATCATTTCCTACTATAATCATCAACAAGAAGAAAAAAATAATTCATACCTCCCACCGACGGCGTGCTCATTGGACCACAAATGTCCATATGCACCAATTCTAAACAGCTTCGACCTCTTCTGGGCTTCGCTGTTGGGAAGGAGCTTCTTGCATGCTTGTACGTTGCACACTTATCACATTGAGTCACATTATACAGCTTTGGCAACCCAACAACACCCGCTTCACGCGCAAGTGTCTCAAGACTTCTATAATTCAAATGTCCGAGCCTTCGACGCCATAATTCTAATGTTGCATGCTTACTCACAGCAAAATTCAGTCTCTCCACTCTTGAGAGATCAACTGGGAACATGTTATTACTCAATCTCGGTATTTTAATCACCAATTCCCCTGTGTCATCATCTCTTATAATGCAATTGTTCTTCTGAAAAATCACTAAGTACCCCTTTATGAGAAGCTATCCGACGCTGAGCAAATTATGAGCCAATCCGAAGACTAACTGGACTCCCTGAAGTTGCTTAGCTTTTCCACCCTTCATGCCAATTGCAACAGTGCCCATTCCAAGCACTTCCATCTCCTTATCATCACCCAGACGAACCGTGACCTTCTGAGATTCATCCAAGCTTGTAAACATGCTCCTCTGGCCTGTCATATGATTCGAACACCCCGAATCCACTAACCATACTGAGTTTGAGACTGGAACTTCATCAATGCTCGCCTTAAACACGTTCATGACTTCCTTTTCCTCCGCCACCAGGGATGCTCCCTTCTTGTGGACTTGTTTCTTTCCTGGCACTCAGCCTTTACATGTCCAAATTTTTTACAGTGAAAACACTGAACATGAGCTTTAGAGTCACTCCCTTGACCTCTAGACCATTTTCCTCTGCCCCTCCCTCGAGAGAAACCCCTCCCTCGACCTATGGTTGGACTCCAACCGGCATAGGGCGTAGAGTTGCTCTTCTCCTTTGTCTGTGACCCCGAGCTCTTAGCCTTCACAACCAGTGCCTTCTCATTCACCTTTCCTGTAAATTGATTCACCCGAATCTCGTGAGCCTGTAGAGAGCCACAAAGTTCATCTAAGGTGAGTTGTGAAAGATCTCTGGTCTCCTCCATCACAGCAGCCATATAATCAAACTTTGAAGGTAAACTCCGCAATACTTTGGCCACTATTTCAGCTTCAGAGAGCTTCTCCCCAAGTCCTTTCACTTGGTTTACAATCGCCACAACTCTGGTAAAGTATGTTTGAATGCTCTCCCCATCCTCCATTTGCAAAGTCTCGAAGCTTTGCTTGAGTGCTTGCTTCCTAACCACAACCATCTTTGTAGAACTGTGGTACAACTTCTTGATAATCTCCTAAGCATCATATGCTGTCTCAGCATCGGCAATTCGATCTAAGATCGGGCCATCCACTGCCTGTTGGATGAGACAGATCGCCTTTGCATCTCTTTTCTTGCTTTCTCTAGCCTTTACTTCATCTTCCCCTTCAGGCATTCCTTTCTCTACCAGCTCCCAGAGCTCTTAAGACCGAAAAACAGTCTTCATTCTCAAGCTCCACCTCCCATACTCCTCTCCTTTGAAAACTGGAACACAGTGTTGTGTGAAACTCACTGGAGCTTTGCTCGTCATGTCCACCCCGGAGCTCTGATACCACTTTGTTGAGGATCTCGTCGCCGGCAAGCCTCCGTCACTGTCACCTGCTGAAGAGAAAGAAGCAGTAGAAGGGTGGAGAATGAAATGCAGCTGAGAGAAGAAGAAGAAAAAGAATAATACAAGCAAAGAAGCTATTCGCCAACTTAAGTCAAGAGGAGAGTTTTGCAATGGAGCTGCTCATCTAACCAATGAGCACTCGGTCTTCATCCTTTTTAATAGTCAAAAGAAAAACTAATAAAAGTTAACACATTTGTAGCAACCTGTTTGACCAACATAACCCCATTAACTTAACCTTGATTGGTCCATAACCTTAACATAGATACTATATTATATTGATAGTCAAAAAGCTTCAAAAGTCTTCTGCTTCTCCTGAGCTTCAGCGCCTCACCATTCCTTCACTCCATGCTGAGCATCCCGCGTCCATGCCGCCACCATGCTTCCGTCCGGAGGTTCACCATGCTTCCCATGACTTGGATGATGGGCACGCTCCACCTAGCTTCAATCACGGCGCCATCTCAGCAACAACAGGATTCCACTTGGTGCTATTGGTTACCTTGTTAAGATTTTGTTGTCCTATTTTCCTTACTGAATTTTATCTTTTCTAAGGAATCTCTCCGGTTGGATTTTCCTTCTAATTATGATATATTTGTAATTGAAAGAGTGAGGATTTTTAATATTTTTATCATGTGAATGTGAGGATCAAGTGTATTTTCTTGTAGATGGAATGTTTTCATTAATATATACTCCATGTCTTCAACCTTGCAAAAATTTCTTATCACAAGTACTAGAGAGGGTTTTAATGAAGCAAAATATTTGGTCATTAATCAGTTAGATTTCTGAATTGTGCTTGTGTTCATTGCTTCTGAATTTCTAATAATGCACACTGAGAAAAATGTAGACTACCATGCTTTAGAAATTAGATAGCCACATATATTTCCTAATGGGATACATAGATTTCTACAAGATAAACTTGATAAAATATGGTCATTTATATGTAGAGATTGACTGAAAAATATAATTAGGACTGGGGTTGAAACTATTGCTGATAGTGGGTTGAAAATAAATCTTTCCTTTGTAAGTTATAGTATACTATTCACAAGTTGAAAAATGCCTGAATGGTTTGAGAAATGGGACATGTCTTCACAACTTAAGCTGTTAAGTGCCAGAAAATACTGCTCTTTTAAAAGAGAAGCCATATTTATGTAGTTTTGGTAGGTACTTAACCATGCTTTAATGACTCAACAGTGTGGAGGATGTAGAAACACAATTTTAATACAAAAATGCCTTAATTTTGAATTACGAGACCAGATCAATGATTATTCATAAGCGATTGTCTTTACCTTTTATATTCACATAGAACTTCGAAGAAATTCGCTTCAAAAATATGTCTTGGCATATTTGTTAGTCCAACTATAATTGATTTTTATGGATACTCATCATACATTGGTGAATCATTATTTTATGCCACTAATCATCTGGATCTTTGATCTTAGGGTCACCCTAATCCAATGGATGTCATACAACTTGCAATGAAAGCTGCTTTAACAAAGGTATAGAAACAAGGTAGCAACACTCGACGTATACGAGTTGCTGACTTAATCAATATTCCAAGCTAGAAGAAAGCTATGGAAAAACAGATAGTAGCAATTTTAAAGTTTGCTGAGAATGGTTTGCCTGAAAAAAATGGTGGTACTTTGTTAGAGAGTGAAGAGGAGAATGTTTCGAATACGGATGATGCTGGTCAGTGCTTTCTGTTTCCTCTTTTCATGAAATATTTATAAGTGGTTATTCCTGTTATTATATATAAATTTAATGCCTGGTCTAGGAGATTTTCCAAGTACTCCAATGAAAGCAAACTTTGATGAAACTAAAATAAAGCAATAGTTCGATTCCTGTGTCATCACATCTTAAATATTATCAAAGTTGTTTGATTGTTATTTTAATGTGTAACAAATTTTACATATATTGATCTTTGACAAAATGATTTTCCTATGACAACCAGTTATATGTACATCGACTTCTTTGATCTTTTCTACTAAATACCTACACTATCTTTGTCTCATTGCCCTAGTTTCTTCCCTTCACACTTCTTGATTCTTGAATGTGCTTCAACAAAGCCTTATTCAAGTTTTTCATATATTTTGCTCAATCAGCTATCCCAAAGATTATCAGATTAACGGATATTTTTGAATCGTATTCGGCTGTTGCAAGTGTATGCCGAACGTTACATGTGCAATGTAGGGTAAGTAGAATGTTTTTAATGATGTGAGTATGGCTTTGATCTTGGATTTCCTTGAAGCAATGAAGAAGCTTGTTGGTCACTATCTAATACTATTTTTTTCAGCAGATGGCATGTCACCGTTGTGTTGACTGTTTGCAGCCAAACATGATTTTTTTGGCTCGTTTTATCCTTAATCTTATTTGATAATGTTTTGATGGTTAACCTACCATGCACAATTAACTATTTACAAGTGTATTATATATAGATTATTCAATGTTTGGAGGTTAATCTATCTTGCACCACTCACTGTTAATAGGTGTTTTGTCATACATTGAAGTTATTGATGGCATGTACACTTGGGGTCATTGTTTGTTTAGGCATTCAAACTGTAAAAGTTCGTTGTTGTTGGATTAAATACCGAGCTTCTGGTGAAATAAGATCACCTTTAGATGAGAATAAGCCGAATCTTAAAAAAAATCTTAAAATTGAAAATTAGAAGTTTTTAAATTTAAGCTAAAATTTTTTCTATTGACACTAGAAAAATATATTTAGTATATGCTTTCCTAACGTGTCAGCTTTGTCCAACTTTCAAACCTTAATAGTGGATGGAGATAGATGATTATTATTGTCAATATTATTATTAATTACTACTACTACTCCCTGGTGAAATGAAGATATTACATGCAAATGCTTCTCATGCCCAGCTAAATGATCAGCTAACTGGTTCCATTCCAGTGGTATAATATGGACATTTATCTCTCCAAGTTCTTGAAGAATCCTATTTATCTCCACCTGCTTTGGTTGAATTCTCTAGTTATGGCTGCTATCTCTACCATGAATGCTCCTCATTAACTCTACATAGTCTGTACATATGTATTTAATCCACAAGTTTAGATCTCTTGTTGTGTTTAACCCTAAGATTAAGGCTTTGTCCTCTACATCCAAGCTAGATTCAGCTACAATTCTTCTAGATCCTACAATCAAAATCTTATTGTTAGTATTAGCTATGAAAAAACCAGCACCACCCAATAGCTTGTTAGCATTCCAAGAAGCATCAATAAAAAGCAAGAAATAGGAAGAAGTGAAGTTGGTCAAGTTTAACATGAAAATTTCCATCATCCTAACGGTTGTTGCCTTGTATTCTTACACATGTTCAACAACATTTTTTGCAAGCTACTAGTGATTTCAAAAAGTATCTTTGAAAATCTTGTTGCATCTGGTTTTCCAAATCCACCATATGGTAGAAGCACAAATGGAAGCTACAAACAATTGATCATAATTCCTATAGCCTTCCAACCAAGAACCCGAAGTTATCCCATTCACAAAATCCACTTTGAGCATTGTAAGCACTCCTACTAACTGCCAAATGTATCTAGCATGTGAACAATCATAGAATAAGTGCTCATTGTTCTCCAATATCATTCCACAGAAAACACAAAGAGAGGGTTGCCCAATATTCAAAGAATAAAGAAAATCATTGGTCTTGACCCTTCCATGCATTAGTAGCCAAGTAAAGATTCTAGCTCTAGGAGCCACATAGAGCTTCCATATAAAATTCTAGCCTTCCCAAGGTTCCTACAAATTGTTCCAACTATTGTAGAAGTTATAAATAGCTAAAGTTTTTTTTTTAATAAAATTGGGGAACCATACCTAGTTATTGTCATGAGAAAAGTCTAAAATTCCATATTCTGTAATGGGAAAGAACATTGCTGATTTTATTTAAATCCCATTTGGCTTAAGCAATCAATTTAGAAATAGTCAAATCTTTAGGATCTAGATTCATTTTGCAAAAGTTGGTTTTTTGGACAATGGAATTTCATAGAACCAAGGGTAATTAAAAAAACTGGTATCATTAGGGTCAAGATCTTTAATCCAAACTTGGGGTTTGATAAAATTAGCAGTGCAGCAGAGGGATCTATAAAACCAAGAGCAATGCTTTGAAAGCTTTTGATCCCAAAGAGAATATTTACCATAATTCACAAGTGCGATCCTTAAGAGTTTTTAACACATTTTTAGCTATTAGAGCCACTTTTGCAAGCTTTAGATTCATAATCCGTAACATCCCCTCACCCCCTCCAACTTAGCTAGTGTACTACTACCATTACTACTCTGGTCCTTACCTTTCAAGGGGGTAACTTTTAAATACACAATGATTCAAAATTTGGAAATAATGTCATAAATAGCCCTGTAGTTAACACCCTCTAACCCATTAGTTCTAGGTTCGGGGGTTAATGGGTGTTGGTTATTATTTGTTTAACTCACAAGCATGTCTATTTAGAGCCACTTTATTTTCCTCTGGCATGGCCTTGCAAGGCAGGGGCCTGCACCTGCCTAAGCATTGTGCACGTTTAGGCTACAACTATGCATAACCATCTTATTTTAATATGCAAAGAGAAATCCCAAAGAACCTACAAAGTACCCAAGGAAAAAATCTAACAAATAAAATAACTAAATATAAAATCATTTCAATGAGAAAAAAGTAAAATATTATTTTACCATTTATATATAAGGAGAATTATATAAATA
This sequence comes from Dioscorea cayenensis subsp. rotundata, assembly GCF_009730915.1. Taxonomy (NCBI): domain Eukaryota; kingdom Viridiplantae; phylum Streptophyta; class Magnoliopsida; order Dioscoreales; family Dioscoreaceae; genus Dioscorea; species Dioscorea cayenensis. The sequence continues at coordinate 12,041,402 of NC_052489.1, forward strand.
ACTTCAAAGTTAAGTCTTATTAAAAACAATTTTTTTTTAAAAAAAAAAACTTCCACAATTCAAAAATATTTGATATAGAGAAATCTTCAAGAATTTATGATTTGCTTGAAGAGTATAAAAATAAATTTTGTCAACAATCTCTTGGTCTATTTGGATGGGGCCCCCTCTGTAAGGTTTTTGTTTCCTTGTCATGAAGCCATATTCGAACCTCAACTCATACAAAGTCACGGCACAAGTGGGGTTATGGTGTTAACTCCTCGACTATGCATGTCCTTGATGTGGTTTGCCCACTCTGTCAAAAAACAATAATAATAAATATAAATCTTTTTTTAAGACACCTTGCCAAAGAACAATAGAGCTATAAAAAGAAATAAATTGTACAGACAATCACTTAAAAAAATAAGTGTATTTAAAATACATGGACAGAAAATTCTGAAAATTTTATTAAAATTTAATTTGAAATACTACATAAAGAAATAAGAAATGACAAGCAAATTACATATAACCTAGGGGGCCTCATTGTTGTAATCAAACATGCATGCCATCCTCTCCAGGAATGATGTAACTAACCTCAATATAGCTTCATTAGAGCCTCCATGATAGGGACTGATGTCACCTATGAAAATGCAATTGCATGTACCGATCAAATAGTATTGAGTACTAGGAAGCAGGGTTATCAATCCACGAGGAACTAGAGAATACTAGTATTAATTTTAAATAGTCAATTAACCTAATTGAAGTTATAAGTGATAAATCTAAAACAAATACTAAGAACTAGAGAAAAAGTAAAATTATGGCAAAGCAAACATGAAAGGAGGATGTTTTGGCAAAGACTTCCCCTAGGGTTTTGTTAAATCCTAGACAAGGTTGCACAAAGTCTTGCAATCTAGTTAAACCCAGAGAGTTCCTAATTCATATTGCCCCTTTCCTCAAGGTGAACAATAACTAGTCTCATACGACTCTGATATAGACTACCCTATGACTGCATCATGCTCAGTGAACTCTATCGAGAGAAAACATGGACTCAATGAATAATCAATCACAACTACTGCCATCTTCGCTATTGTCACCACCATATTTTCCTCCTCCTTGACACTTTTAAACCATTCCCACTCTGAAACCCCCACCTTCATCACCTTTATATCACCATCTTCTCATTAACAACCTACTCATAATGAATATGCTAAGATATCATCAACATACCTTGCAGTCACGACCTCTAGAACGTAGTTCCATCAACAATGGTTCATAAAGCTGTCAACAGCAAGGTGCCTCAAGATCTTCGTTTAAGGGGTCCATCCATGCACCACCAACCTATGGCCCTCCATCCTATTCTTAAACCCCATGCATATCCACTCCTTGGCCAACACCATTTAATTTAAATTTTTATAGATAATTTTCTAATCATATTTTAATCTTTAAAAAATTCATGTCAAATGGAGTGAATTTTAAGAAAAATGACAGTCACCAAGTGGACTAGATTTTCCCCATTTTAGTAATACAGGGACCTCCTTATGGTAAATTATAATATAGACACTAAATGGGCATATTGAGTATAATAAAGGGACCAAATTGGGTATTACATGTATAAATGGACAACAATTCATATTAATTGGTATTATGTGGATAGGTATTACAGTGCATCATACTTTTCGTCAAATGCCTTTTTTTTTTGTCATCCTCTTACCAATTATAGGAATGTTATATATTGGTAATGCTTATTCTATGGTAAACTTGCATGTTACACTTTTTTTGGGAGACTAGTATGAATTTTGTTTTAAAACTTAAAACTCGTTTTAAAATAAATTCTATTTTTATTTTCCTCTATATTGATTGAGTGCTTATTTTTGACATATTTTGCCTTTATGTATATATTTCATGATTGCATTAGAAAATTAAAGAATTTATTTCAATTGTATCCTCTCTCTTAAATTGTAAGACTATAACTTTTAAATGTGTTAAATGTATTATTAATTATGTAAGAGCATACCTTTTAATGTGTTATTAATTATTTAAGAGTATACCTTTTAATGTGTTAAATGTATTATTAACATAACTGATAGTGGTAGCATGAGAATTTCATTTTGGAAAATGGTTATATTGTCATGGACTAGCTCTCTTCACAAGTTCACAAAAGGAATTGCACCTCAATATAGAGCAAGCCAAAAGAAATATGCATTCTCATTCATGATGAAAGGTTTCATCCTCAAGAACATAAGCCTTTAACACAGCTTAAGAGAATTTCATGCACCAACAACTATGAATGGAAACAAGGTTATAATAAATTTCAATAGTTAGCAATATACCAAGATAAAGATCAACCACTAAAAGATCAAAGAACTAGTATTAATAAGATAAAAGAAATACTCTCTTGAAGAGTACTCCACCTTCACTCTTAGCTTTACAACCAAGCCAACACCTTTCTTTTCTTGCCTGCGTTCCTCTTTGTAATTATCTCTTTTTATATGCTCTTCATGCCATAATGAAATCTTTGTACCAATGATTTTCCCCCTTACGCCTAGTGCTCATGTGCCTTGTTTCATGCTCCTGTAAATGATATAATTGATGCTCTTCGTGCGATGTGGATTTGTCCAAGTGTTGGTCTTTTGTAAGATGCTCATCCCACGGCCTTGTTTCTTCCATGTGTCCTGGCATCCATCCTTTTCCATTTGCTTGTTTTTTTTTTTTTTTTGAGATAAAAGGAGCCCAAAGGCTTTTATTGAAAAAACTGGGAAATTACAAGCTAACAGAAAAATAGGGAAAACCTGAAGGAAATTAAACTGAACAAAATAAACTAAAAACTAGAAAACAAATCCAGCTTCATAAAAAGATTTCATGAACCAATGCGGAAGATCATGCCCAGAATGAAAAAGAGATAACTGATGAAGACATGATGTTGTACCCTGTCCTGATTTAGACCTCGGGCCTATTTAGATTTTTTTTTTATGCTTGCATTAGGGATAAAATGGTCATTTTGCATTAGTGGCATATTTGCATGACTGCACGATGAGTTGTGTGTGAAAACCAGCCCAAAAACCGAGGGCAAAAGCAGTCTTTTGGACTCATTCCTCTTTTATTTTTGTATTAGAGGGCATTTTGGTAATTTTCAGTCTTCAAAAATCTGAGAATTTAGAGAGGCTGAAGCACGTGGCAAACTTGTTTCTAGCCCATTCTTTTCTTTCTTTCTTCTAAGCCTTTCCTTCTTGCTTCCTTGCTTCTTGTTCTTCTTGTTCGGCCGAGCATAAATTTAGAAACAAAAAAATCTTTCCGGCGAGAATTTCCGGCGACCTTCAATACCAAATTTATTCTCTCTCACTCCCGAATCCGGTAAGCCTTATATCCAATGTTTTTTTGTTTTGTATTTTTACCCGTATTTCCTTGTTTTTTTAGAAATATAAAAAAATTTCGATTTCTCCATGAATATGATGATCCATAGGCTTAAATTGAAGCCAATGATTTATAATGCATGTATGAGGATGTTGTAGAAGAAAAATTTTTCGATTTAGGGTTGTAAATTGGGAGAAAAACCATAGTATAAGGTTCAGGGTTCTTGTAGCAATTTCGAAATTCATGTAGCACCGAAAAATTTTGAGCCTTTTTCACGGTATTTCTTTGGTCCACATTGAAGCTCTTCTTACCCACGAACTCATTGGAACTAGTTTTACTCCATTATGATGTCGTTTGGATCCAAAAATGACGATGTTTTTGCCCTAAAACCCTAAGGTTCCGTATTAGACATGTAAAATTGTATTTTTCATGCATTTTCTTTGGTCATCATTCTTATGTTCGTTAGAATTTGAATTCCCTGCTTGTATCTAGGTGGCGAAGCATCCTCTAAGGGGAAGGAGCTCGCCAATCAGTAAGGGCGTCTCGGGACGAGACAGACGGGTTCATGAGTGGTTAAATTTCTAATTGCATAGATTTAATAAAGAGTACTAAAGTATTTGTTCATGTGTTTTTATCACATAAATTTGATGATAAATTGGTTTCCACGATATATATTTTTGAGTACTAATTTACTTGAAATGGTTAAACCTAGAATGCTTATACCTATTTATTTTTGAAAGAAACATGTTTACTTGCATTTCCGTGTTTATATGCAAATGAGATATGGTTTAAAAGTACATTTACGTATTTATATGCAAAATGAGATATGGCTTGATGTATATTTCCGCATTTGTATGCAAATGGAACATGGTTTAATGTATATTTTTCGGTTTTAAACATTGTGCGATGGATTCTTTGAATTGGAAATTGGAAAGAATTATATGTGGCATTCAGTTTTAATGGTGACGGCGGACTTTAGTCCGACAACTGCGATGTGGGGGTTCCACGGTCCGGCCCGATGGGAGGCGGCGTGGTTAACCACTGGGTTTACCACTGGGTCAAGAGGTGCGCGGAGCCATTGACGGGGGGTTACGTATGTGAGAAACCCGGGGTCACCACACGGGGATCTCGATGTCAACACCAAGGAAAAGGCAACTCTTTTAAATTTTTAAAAAAGTTTTAAAAACTCCTTGGTGGTTCCACGACTAGTCAGCGACCACGATTAGTGTGGGAATTGTTTTTAGGCCCGACTGTATTTTTTGCGACTATGTTCATTATGTTTTAAAAATGTTATTTGCTTTTTCCTATTGATGAATCCCGTGTTATTTGTTAATATGTTGAATACTTGGGAACCCGATATATATGCTATTATTTTTTTCTTCGAATTACCATTTGAAATATTTTATCACTCTGTTACATCTATCTCGACACCACTCACTCGGGTAACCTCTCATTACTCACCACTCCCCTTTTTATCTTTTCGATCGCGACGTTGGACGGAGTTGTCTTTGTCAGCCGATGAGAGTGGTCTATCTCGTACTTCTTGTTTAGGTTTGTTATAGTATGCATGACCCTTTATGGATCCACTAGACTTGACCTTATATGTGGTTCTTGTATTTATATTTCGGGTTGTATCTTAAAAACCCCGGGTTTGTCTTTCATTATTGTTGTTACTTGTGTTTAGGGTTCCTAGTACTTTGGGGAACCCTATTTGTGATATTTTTATTATGTTGTCTTCTAGTTATATAATTGTGATAACGAGGTTTTATATTGAGCCTTACGGCGACCGAAAAGTGGGGCCATTGTGGGACCCACTTCTTGTCGTCGATGGCGGTTGCCACGTGCCCGGTTAGGTTCGGGGCGTGACAATTTTAGTGGTATCAGAGCTAGAGGTTTACATTGATCTTAGTTCAAATTATAAAACTGTTGTCCTTAAAGACTAGTGGATCGATTCTTGATTTGCATTGAGCATAAGTGCATATAGGAGTTAAGCTTAAAATTTGTCTCTCTTTGTTTATTTCAGCTAGAATGCCAGGACTAGCGTCCACGTGCGGCGTCGAGGAGCTAGTGTTCCTTCTAGGGGAACCTACTCCCTGCTCAACCTCCTTCTCCCCATAGGCAAGAGGTCGATTCGGGGACATGAGCTCGCTGTGGCGACTCATGTATGCTCACAGAGTTCAGGTCCTATACCTCGGGATCGTAACCCGGGAGTAGCACCACCACCGAAGCTCTTGAGCTTTAAAGGCATATTGGGATGCCTGTGGTCGCCACTGACATACTCGTGAATATCGTGACTTTCTTGGTTATTGGAGCTGTTTGGGGGACGACCCCATCATCGAGCCGATGTCATGCATCACCACCACCACCCCCAATGCCTTCGATTCGAGCAAGCACCGGTGGAAGACGAGTAAAAATCGGTCGAGCCTAATTTTGTCCAAGTCATCGAAGGAAGTGGTTCGAGTTGGCATCGAGGGTCGAGAAATTGGTTCTTGAAGGTAAAACGCCTTACGTGAAAAATCTAGCCAAGAGAAGAAACTCGATTTTTTCAAGGCCGTCCAAGCGCAGCAAGAGTGAGGAGTACTTCTTCGAGTTTTTCGAGATCCAGTTGATCGGACCTCCATCGGGGCAAGTCGGCGATCGGAAGGGTGCTACATCTGCGAGTGGCGATTATGGAGGAAAAATCAACCGAAATGTTCCTAGGTGCCGAATCGCAATAGATTTCATCCAGGTCCATGCCGTGAGCCACGCAGATGCTATCGATGTAGGGCGAGTCGGTCACCTTAAGTCAGCATGTCCAGAGTTAGGCCGTACAACACCAGGTTCAGCACCTCCTCCTGCGGGACGACAGAGTCAGTCTAAGGGTGTACCGCCTACTACTTCTACACCTGTTGCCCCTACCGATCGATTGTCTGCTAGTAATAGTCCACAAGGTGGAGCAAAGACGACCTCGGACCCGTTCTCGGACGAGTTTTTGCCATGATCAACGAGGAAGGCAAGACGGACTCCAACGTGATTACAGTGTCTGTATCCATTTTTCAAAGCATGATGCACATGTTTTTGATAGACTCGTGGTCGGAGAGATCTTTTTGTTAGCATCTGCATTTTTCATGTCATGCCGATAGAATAGCCTCCCCATTAGGCTGTGAACTTCGATCCAAACACCTCCGGGTGAAGAGATTGTCGGGGAGGTTGTTTTTTTCGAGGGATGTCCTATCAAAGTGAAGAGTGTAGATTTTTGAGGCGGATCCGATTCCATTGGAGATCGCGAGATTTTTGATGCCATACTTGGTATGGATCGGTTGAATAGGCATAAGGCTTCCATTGATGCCTCAGGGAAGGAAGTGACTTTCGCAAAGCTCTCATGGACTGAATATTGTGTTTGAAGGTGAAAGGAAGGTTCTTTCGAGGGTGTGTGATATCTTCTATGGAAACAAGGAAACTTGTATGCATAGGGATGTGAGGTATACTTGGCTCACATAGTAGATACTAAGAATTGTTGGACCAAACCCTCAAGGATGTTCCTATTGTTCGGGAGTTCAAGGATGTATTTCTTGAGGAATTGCCCGGATTGCCTCCGGATCGAGAGTTTGAGTTTGCTATTGACTTGCTACGGGTCATCGCTCCAATCTCCATTCCTCCGTGATCGTATGGCACCAACAGAACTTAAGGAGCTAAAAGTACAGTTACAGGACTTGGTGGATAAGGAGTTTATACGCCCGAGTGTGTCACCCTGGGGTGCTCCAGTTCTCTTTGTGAAGAAGAAGGATGGTTCCTTCAGATTGTGTATAGACTACCGGCAGTTGAACAAGGTGACTATTAAGAACAAATATCCTTTACCCAGAATCGATGATTTATTTGATCAGTTACGTGGAGCAAAAGTGTTTTCAAAGATTGATCTCCGGTCTGGTTATCATCAGTTGAAGATCAAGGAAAGTGATGTGCCGAAGACAGCATTTCGCACACGATACGGGCATTATGAATTTTTGGTCATGCCTTTCGGTCTGATTAATGCTCCGGCTGCTTTTATGGATCTAATGAACAGAGTCTTCAGACCTTATCTCGACAAGTTTGTAATTGTCTTTATCGATGACATTTTGATCTACTCAGCAAATGAAGAAGAGCATGTGCAACATTTGCGTATAGTATTGCAGATCCTTCGAGAAGAGAAGTTGTATGCTAAATTCTCAAAGTGTGAGTTTTGGTTGCATGAGTGGTCTTCTTAGGACATGTTGTATCCGGAGAAGGAATCGATGTGGATAGAAAGAAAGTTGAAGCAATCATTGATTGGGAACAACCGAGAATGTGTCACGAGTTCGAAGTTTCCTTGGTTTGGTCGGTTATTATCGGCGTTTGTGGAAGGGTTTTCTCAGATTGCTGCACCTTTATCACGGTTGACTCGAAAGGAGGTAAAGTTTGTTTGGGATGAGAAGTGTGAGAGCGACTTCCAAGAATTGAAGAACCGCTGATTTGGTGCCGAGTGCTCACTCGCCTACCAGTGGTAAAGAGTTTGTAGTGTTCAGCGATGCATCACGACAGGATCTTGGCTGTGTATTAATGCAAGATAGGAAGGTAATAGCTTATGCTTCGCGACATTTGAAGAAACATGAATTGAATTACCCTACCCATGATTTGGAGTTAGCAGCAGTAGTTTTTGCCCTGAAGATTTGGCGACATTATCTGTATGGAGAGAAATGCTTAATTTACACTGATCATAAGAGTTTAAAGTATTTGTTTACTCAAAAGGAGCTGAACTTGAGGCAGCGAAGATGGCTAGAGTTAATCAAGGATTATGATTTGGTGATTGACTACCATCCAGGGAAGGCCAATGTGGTAGCAGATGCTCTAAGTAGGAAAACTTCCACTTCTTTAGCTTCTACTACAACATCTTATCGGTCTCAACTTGCGACTCTTGAGACATGGATGTGAGACTTAAGATCGAGCCAAAGGGAGTTTTGTTGGCAAATTTTGTGGTGAGACCATCATTATCGGAGCGATTGAAATCTCGAGAGAACGGATGAAGAGTTAATGAAGGAAATACGAGATCGGAAAAAGGTGAACCTAGCGATTTTTGGGCTTCGCAGTGATGGTATTCTGGAATTTCAGGGAAGAGTTTGTGTTCCAAGGGATGCAGAACTCAGAAGTGCTATCCTAGAAGAAGCTTACTCCTCGACTTATGCTATACACCCGGTAGCACTAAGATGTATCGTACGATCGAGGGAAAAATTATTGGTGAGTGCGGAATGAGCGTGAGATCGCAGAATTTGTAGCAAGATGCTTAGTTTGTCAGCAAGTAAAAGCATAACACCAACGACCAGTGGGACTATTACAACCTTTACCTATTCCAGAATGGAAGTGGGAGCATATTACTATGGACTTCGTGGTTGGGTTACTGCGTACTCTTGAGGGTATGACTGTGTGGGTTCTTGTGGACCGTTTGACAAAAGTCGACCCATTTTTACGGCCATTCATACCAAATATTCCTTGGAGAAGTTAGCGAAGCTATTTATAAGCGAAATTGTTAAACTCCACGGAGTACTGTTTTCAATTGTGTCTGATCGTGACCCGAGATTTACATCTCAATTTTGGCCTAAGTTTCATCGAGCTCTTGGGACAACTTTGAGATTCGATGACGGCTTACCATCTCGAGACGGATGGCCAATCGGAGCGTCACGATCCGGACACTTGAGGATATCTTTCGAGGGCTTGTGTTCTCGATTTCCAAGGAAGTTGGGACAAGCACTTACCTCTAGTGGAATTCGCTTACAATAATAGCTTCCATGCAAGTATTGGTATGGCTCCTTATGAAGCTTTGTATGGGCGTGAAGTGTCGAACACCCTACTGTTGGGATGAAGTTGGTGAAAAGAAAGTTGCAAAATGTAGAACTAATTGAGGTAACCACAGAAAAAGTGAAGGTAATTCAAGACAGGCTAAAAGTGGCCCAAGACCCCAAGCAAAAGAGCTATGCTAACAACAGGGAGAAGAGATTTAGAATTCCAAATTGGTGTGAGAGTTTTTTTCGAAGATATCACCTTGGAAGGGAGTAATTCGGTTCCGTAGCGAGGGAAAAGTTAAATCCTCGCTATATTGGGTCATTCTTGATACTTGAAAAGAATTGGGCGATGGCTTATAGATTACGATTGCCACCGGAGTTAAAGAAGATCCATAATGTTTTTTTCATGTTTCATTGTTGAAGAAGTATGTACCGGATCCGTCGCATGCACTTGAAACACCTCGAGTTGAACTCCGAGAAGATTTGACTTTTTGAAGTGAGACACTGTTCGTATCCTTGATCGGCTAGAAAAAAAGTGCTTGGGGAAAGGTGGTGCCGGTTGTAAAAGTTCTTTGGAGAAGTGATCGAGTTGAGGAGTTGACTTGGGAACTCGAGCGGTTCATGAGAAAGAAATATCCTCATTTATTCGATGAGTTGGGTAGTCGAAATTTTGAGGACAAAATTTTTTTAAGGAGGGTAGAGTGTTGTACCCACGTCTCGATTTTGAGACCTCAGGGCCTATTTAGATTTTTTTATGCTTGCATTAGGGGATAAAATGGTCATTTTGCATTAGTGGCATATTTGCATGATCGCACGATGAGTTGTGTGTGAAAACCGACCAAAAACCGAGGGCAAAAACAGTCTTTTTGGACTCATTCCTCTTTATTTTTGTATTAGAGGGCATTTTGGTAATTTCAGTCTTCAAAAATCTGAGAATTTAGAGAGGCTGAAGCACGTGGCAAACTTGTTTCTAGCCCATTCTTTTCTTTCTTTCTTCTAAGCCTTTCCTTCTTGCTTCCTTGCTTCTTGTTCTTCTTGTTCGACGAGCATAAATTTAGAAACAAAAAAATCTTTCCGGTGAGAATTTCCGGCGACCTTCAATACCAAATTTATTCCTCTCTCACTCCCGAATCCGTAAGCCTTATATCCAATGTTTTTTTGTTTTGTATTTTTACCCGTATTTCCTTGTTTTTTTAGAAATATAAAAAAATTTCGATTTCTCCATGAATATGATGATCCATAGGCTTAAATTGAAGCCAATGATTTATAATGCATGTATGAGGATGTTGTAGAAGAAAATTTTCGATTTAGGGTTGTAAATTGGGAGAAAACCATAGTATAAGGTTCAGATTCATTTGTAGTAATTTCGAAATTCTCGTAGCATCGAAAATTTTGAGCCTTTTCACGTATTTCTTTGGTCCACATTGAAGCTCTTCTTACCCACGAACTCATTGGAACTAGTTTTTACTCCATTATGATGTCGTTTGGATCCAAAATGACGATGTTTTGCCCTAAAACCCTAAGGTTTCGTGTTAGACATGTATAATTGTATTTTCATGCATTTTCTTTTGGTCATCATTCTTATGTTCGTTAGAATTTGAATTCCCCGCTAGTATCTAGGGTGGCGAAGCATCCTCTAAGGGGAAGGAGCTCGCTGATCAGTGAGCGCGTCTCGGGACGAGACGAGCGGGTTCCGTGAGTGGTTAAATTTCTAATTGCATAGATTTAATAAGAGTACTAAAGTATTTGTTCATGTGTTTTTATCACATAAATTTGATGATAAATTGGTTTCCACGATATATATTTTTGAGTACGAATTTACTTGAAATGGTTAAACCTAGAATGCTTATACCTATTTATTTTGAAAGAAACATGTTTACTTGCATTTCCGTGTTTATATGCAAATGAGATATGGTTTAAAAGTACATTTACGTATTTATATGCAAATGAGATATGGCTTGATGTATATTTCCGCATTTGTATGCAAATGGAACATGGTTTAATGTATATTTTTCCGGTTTTAAACATTGTGCGATGGATTCTTTGAATTGGAAATTGGAAAAGAATTATATGTGGCATTCGGGGCTTTTAATGGTGACGGCGGACTTTAGTCCGACAACTGCGATGTGGGGTTCCACGGTCCGGCCTGATGGGGAGGCGGGCGTGGTTAACCCCAGGGTTTACCCCTGGGTCGAGAGGTGCGCTGGAGCCATTGACGAGGGGGTTACATTATGTGAGAAACCCGGGGTCACCACACGGGGGATCTCGATGGCCAACACCAAGGAAAGGCAACTCTTTTTAAATTTTAAAAAGTTTTAAAAACTCCTTGGTGGTTCCACGACTAGTCGCTGACCACGATTAGTGTGGGGAATTGTTTTTAGGCCGACTGTATTTTTACTGACTATGTTCATTATGTTTTAAAATGTTATTTGCTTTTCCTATTGATGAATCATCGTGTTATTTGTTAATATGTTGAATACTTGGAACCCGATATATATGCTATTATTTTTTTCTTGAATTACCATTTGAAATATTTTTATCACTCTGTTACATCTATCTCGACACCACTCACTGGGTAACCTCTCGTTACTCACCACTCCCCTTTTTATCTTTTTCAGATTGCGACGTTGGGACGAGTTGTCTTTGTCTGCAGATGAGAGTGGTCTATCTGTACTTCTTGTTTAGGTTTGTTATAGTATGCATGACCCTTTATGGATCCACTAGACTTGACCTTATATGTGGTTCTTGTATTTATATTTCGGGTTGTATCTTAAAAACCACTGGTTTGTCTTTGTTATTGTTGTTACTTGTGTTTAGGGTTCCTAATCTTTGGGGAACCCTATTTGTGATATTTTATTATGTTGTCTTCTAGTTATATAATTGTGATAACAGGTTTATATTGAGCCTTACGGCGACCTGAAAGTGGGGCCATTGTGGGACCCACTTCTTGTCGTCGTGGCGGTTGCCACGTGCCCGGTTAGGTTCGGGGCGTGACACATGAACCATGTGAAGCAAGCTTAGTTACAACTTTCAACCAAATATGAGGAACAATACATAGACGTGGAGATCCCGCAGCAATCAGAAGTCTATTACATTCATTGATCATAGAATGAAAATGCCAAGAACAAGCATTGATGGAATTCCTTAACAAGCTTAAAATATTTGGCTCAGCAATGAAGATTATTTGCATTCTAAGTTGGTGTTGAATAGCTAGCCATAAAGCAGTGACCAAATTACTTAATTCAGCAGCAAACGGGTTATCAGCAGTGTAAACATGGCTGCCTGCAAAAGAAACAACAAAGTTAGAGGATGATAAAAAGAAGCCACCCTTGCAAACCTGGTTAGAACAATTCTAAACTGAAGCAGTAAAGAGGAATGGCCCATCAAGATTGCAAAAGTTACTAATAATCATCTTCCTGCTCGAGTCATTGCCAGCACAGTGCATATTATTAGCATAGGAAATAGCTTTGTGAGCAATGATATGATAATTTGGTTTAACATCTCTGAAAAATGGCATCGCACCTGGCTTTCCAAAGGAACCAGATAGTTAAAGCAATAACAGATTTAATTTTAAAGGAAAAATTGGCCTGCACCAGCCAGTTGCCCATGACAAAGCCATCAGGAAAATGAATCTGTTTATATAGCAAGTTGGAGATGAAGGCCCAAAGACCCTGTGTTTTACAGCAAGTATGAAAAAGATGTTCAGAATTCTCAAAGTCAGGATTGCAAAGGATACACATCCTCCTAGGACCCAGATTAATGGAATAGAGAAATTCTGTTGTGGCAAGCCTGCCATTAAATAATAACCATAAGAAATTACCTTTGCTTGTTGTGATTGGGGCTCTTTTCTTAATGATGATTCATCCTTCATCTCTTTGTTGAATTATCAACACTCCTCTCCTTTTCCACCACCTTGCAAGGTAGTATGATATTTTCTCACCCATGGAGAATGACCTTGTCCCCAAGGTCGAGTTGTAGATATTGCTTAAATAAGAGCTGCAATTCCTCCAATGTATTGTCATCATTAGAGAGGTCATCCCACTTGACCAATACCTAAAGTACTTGGAGATTGTTTCCTAAGAGTTATTGAAACTACAATAAATATACTGGTTATAGAATAGGACCACATTCATTGGTAAGCAAGAGCAGCGTCACTCCAGAAGTGATTGGATCACCATAACACTTCTTCAATGTAGAAGCATGGAAAATAGGGTGAATCTTCACGTCTTGTGGAAGAGATAGTGTCACACCCTAACACAAAGGCAGGCACGCGGCAACTGCCACAATATCTTGAAGTAGATGAGAAACCTTATTACTGCCCAAAATATCGCTAAGCTACAAGCATCCCATGAACAGCTTTTCTTAAAAATAATAGAAAATAAAATAAAATAAATGTAAAGACTTTCCCCAATATTGAAATGAAACAAAAAATTAAAAAAATTTATTTGCATTACTCTGAGGGTTTGCGGTGAATTTAGCTTGAATCTTGCCAAGGTCGCAACTAAGTCAAGACCTACCAGGGAACTACGCTTAGCATTGTCCACTAAGACCATACATGCGATGAATCATAGTGTCTCAGTTTTTTTAGTGATACCCACCAATATTCCCCATTAGGTTTTCTCCGCTCCTCTTAAGTGGGTTTAAATATACCGGTCACCTACGGCACCCTCTTTATAGGTTTGACCATGAGGACCCCTACTGCAGTAGGCGGAGCTCTAGGCTCCCCGTCACGAATGCAATCATCATTCTATCACAAATAACACACACACACACACACACACACACACACACACATTCCCATTTCCATATTTAAAACATACTATCAAATACTCATAAGAATTTCATATAAAATCCCAAGAGAGAAATCTAGATAAATGACTCCCTGCCAAGGTCACTAATGAACAACATAGAAGTGTTAGATCACCATAAATATTCACTTTCACCAATCACATTTTAAACATGCTAGGTAAAAGATTATATGTATAAATATGTATAACAAAACATCATCAGCATTCTTTTGCAAATATAATAAAATAAAGCATGGATCCACTAGAATTCAAGATTGGCTTGCACTTAATTCACTTACTGCACTAATTAAATTGCCTATCTGCTTTAGAGCTAGACGAATCAAAACCCACATAGTTCTTTAAAAAAACACACAAATGATCCATTTGAGCTCGTAACTTGGACAAAAAGGTGGAAATACTATCTTACTACCAAAATGCAAAATAGACTACTAAAATGCTAGGCTCATGTAGTCAACTTCCTATTGAATCATTTCAACATATGTCGTGAGGCTCGCAAAGCTCAGACTCTAGACTCCCTCCTCGACTTTTTAAATGTGTGCATGCACACCAGCAAATCCATAACCAAAGAATTAATAACATCATGTAGAGGTCATACCAACCCTATGAATTTATGAGCATCATCAAATAAGCCGTAGTGATTCCTGCTTCGAACAAAATCGGGTCCTAGTGATTTGCTGCTTCCTCTTTTCTTCTCCTTTAATATTCTCTTTTTCAACCCAGGGTTTATAACTCCCAGACAAACTGCTAAATCTCAATCTATAATAAAGACAAAACATCATTTCCACTGCCCCCACCAACATTTCCCGATTTTCCCATGAAAAGATTTAATGGTACAAGAATTATTGTGCTGCATTATCGCCTACTATAGCGCTGAGGGCGGATTCAATGCTATGGTGCTCATAAGTACATTATCACACATCACAATAATCAAGCTAGTGCAATGCTACCATATAATTCATAGTACTATCTACATTGTAGGAATATATGTATATATATATATATATATTAGTTACAGTGACAATGTCAAAATCTGTGTTAAGTCATATACATACTCGCCTGATTAACAACGTATCCCCATATGCTAACTTATATAAAATAATATACACAAATATTATCTCTGCTAACAAGGCCCAAGACCTCTTCATTTAAGCAAATACCTTCCATTTTCACATAAATTTCCCTCGTGTAACACAGTGCTCTTAAACACGGATTTTCTTTCTAAGTTAACATACAAGTACATGCATGCAGTCTTGGTAATTCAAATGTATACTAATACTCATATATGCATAAACAAAAGCAAGCTTGAACTTATGGCCAACCCTTTAAGCTTCTCACAAGCCTCCAGGGATGCTAGGCCAACAGAATATGAGAGTCATCCATAATCCAAACTAAAGAAGATTAAGAAGCAGATTTAGAGCACATAAGCCTAGGGGTGTAAATGAGTCAAGCTACTCGTGAACTACATGAGATCGGCTCGGTCCGTGCTCAAATTTTATTTGACTTTTTACTAGCAGAGTCGAGCTCGAGCTACTCGTTTACTTTGGTAAGCCAAGCTCAAGCCCAAAATTACTCAGCTCGTGAGGCTTGTAAGCCTAAATGAGCTTCTATATATAATATTAAATTAGTTATATTTAAATTACAAAAATACATAACTATATAAATAATACTATTCTAATTTCTAACCACAAATAACCCTAATCTATTACAACTCACAGCTACCAATCCCTCCTAACTTTGTTGTAACCATCCGCTATCGTATGGTTTGTGTTGAATTGATTTATGCTTACTTGTATGATTTCATGTTTGTACAGGTCAAAGATTACATGCATGGTTTCCTCTTTTTACATATTGCGCTGATGGTACCAATGTATTCTTTGACCGTAGGTTGCTCAATCAGAACTCTCAATTTTGGCTGTAGAAGAAGCTGTTTTTATTTGATAGGTTAATCGAGCTTAAACAAGCTTGAGTATAACTAATTTTGAGTTTTACGAGCAGAGTCGAGCTCGAGCTACTTGTGCTTTTCAGCGAGCCGAGCTTGAGCCCAAAAAACATAGCTCAAACGAGCTTGAGCCAAGCTCGAGCCTTTGCATAATATACACTAGCCGAACTCGAGCTTGGTGATACTTGGCTTGGCTCAGCTCGTTGACACCACTACATAAGCCACTAAAGCTAATAACAATAATAATCTAAGCAGTAATAATAACAACAACACCCCTAATAGCACAAGGGCCATTTTCCACATGCTTCAAGTGTTTATTGCTCACCTCGCCTAGATACTTAAGCAGTTGGAGAGGGGGACTCTCAATTCACAAGGGCCTTTACTCGCCAGTGTCTAAATAACTACACCACCCCCTAAGCTTCCAACCGGTATCTCTTCCCTCTGACTCTTCTTCCTTCTTGCTTCCTCTTCATTTTCTACTAAAACTCTTCCCTCTCTACTAGTTCCTTCTCATAGCACCCCAATCCTCTCTTTGAAGGCAGAGTGGGACCAGGGAAACATATAAGAGTTTTAGCATCATTGGTAGTTCGTTGTATTCAATAAACTAAGATATAGTAGCTAATGATTATTTAATCATTTTGATTCCTCATCCCACTACTCTATAACAACTATAAGTGTTTCCACCTTAGTGGTGAGCTCCCAAAATCTAGTAGATTCAACCATAATTGAGAAAGAACAACAAAATCTCCAAAATGTTATGGACTAGCTCTCTTCACAAGTTCATAGAAGAAATTACACTTTAATATAGAGCAAGACAAAAGAGATATGCATTCTCATTCATGATAAGAGGTTCCATCCTCAAGAACATAAGTTTCTAACATAGCTTAATGGAAGTTCATGCACCAAGAACTATATATGAATGGAAGCAAGGTTCATACAACCATAATAATAAAGTTCAATAGCCAACAAAATACCAAGATAAAGATCACCCATTGTACGATAAAAGAATTAGTATTAATAATATAAAGGACATACTCTCTTGAAGAGTACTCCTTCACTCTTAGCTTCACAGCCAAGCCAACACCTTTTTCTTCTGGTTTGCCGTCCTCTCTACAATTATCCCCTTTTATATGCCCCCCCTGCACCTGCTGCTCACGTGCCTCGTTTCATGCTCCTACACATGATACGGTTGATGCCCTTCATGCAATGTGGATTTGTCCAAGTGTTGATCTTTTGTAAGATGCCCCAATGCCTTGTTTCGTCCACGTGTCCTAACATCCATCCTTTTACCTTTGCTTGTTGTGATTGGAGCTTCTTTCTTAAAGACATTTCACCCCTCCAGCTCTTCATTGAATTGTCAACACTCCTCTCCTTGACCGCCACCTTGGATGGTAGTATGACATACATCCCATTCGAATTTTATATATATAGCAAAACATATCAAAGTAAAATATCTCTCGATCTTTGAACTGAATGATTTATTACACAAACATAATGTTCTAAGATATTTGAGAATCAAAATCTTTGAAATTAAATATAGAGGAGTTTAATTTATGTAAGGGTATTTTTATAACCATTAGCATTTATATGAGGTTGGGTGCATTGGTTAGCAACCAAAAATAACAGATTTTATATCATAGAGAGTTATTTATAAGCATTATTGACGGAACATGCTATCCTAGTGGTTTTGTTT
This sequence comes from Dioscorea cayenensis subsp. rotundata, assembly GCF_009730915.1. Classification (NCBI taxonomy): domain Eukaryota; kingdom Viridiplantae; phylum Streptophyta; class Magnoliopsida; order Dioscoreales; family Dioscoreaceae; genus Dioscorea; species Dioscorea cayenensis. Next base: position 12,058,940 of record NC_052489.1, read on the forward strand.
GTAATTTTATATACATTTTAGATGCTATTTTAAAGAAGTCTTAGCGCGGGAGCATTTGCATCTATAGTTACTGTTTGAATATGTTTTCATTTAATTGCCACTTGTTTGTGCAATAATATTTGAGAGAACGAGTTAATATATGACAGAAAACTAATTCTTACTAGTCTTAAACAAATAATTTAAGCTTCCAATCTGATATATAAAGAAAACTAAACAGGTAAATTGATGGTTAATAACAAACATGTAGCACATTGGGCATGATAATAAATGATGATGCACAAAACCTAGATAAGTTTGCCAACGACCTGCGGGTCTATTGGTACACGGGTCACCGATAGAGCTCTCACCGAGTGGTGAGAGTTCGATTCTCGGCTGAGGGCACATTTCTGGGAGTTGTGAATAGTGGTTGTGTACGAGTGGTTCCAGCGCCCACGTGAGCGCGGTCTCGTCCCCACTTGTTCCACCGAGGCTTGTGCACGTCCTTGGGTCTCTAGTGGGTTCGCCCCGCTCCTCTTCCCCAAAAAAAAAAACCTAGATAAGTTTGGTTTCTAAACCCATATATAAAGGAAGCTAAACAAAAAGGGTTGGATTGCTAAATAGGTAGATGACAATAAGCATCTAGCTGCACTATCAAACAGAACATGCTAATTATCAAGAGTGGTTGGTCCAAGTAAGTTTGGGTCATTTAAATGAATTTTGAGTTTTAATTTTTGTGTATACAAAATAAATGTCATGAAAGTTATACTCCTTTATCGTAGTACCTCATCAAAAAATCGATGGGTTAAAGAAAAAATCATGCTAATAAATAATAAAATATACACCCTAAATAGATGAGTTAGGTTTCTAAACCGATATATAAATAACAGTGAAAGAAAGAATTGAGGTTCTAGACATATATATATATATATATAATAAACATCTAGCTATACTACTAGATAAGGTTAGTTAATAAATATATAATACTGAGCATAAGTATACAAGCTAGGTTTCTACACCAATAGATAAATAACACTGGAATGGCAGGGTTCTAAATAAATGCATAATTATAAATAAACATTAATTTATCTAATTTATCATATATCAAAGGTCGGTTTGATAAACTAGATATTTGAACCAATATATGGAAAACACTAAAGAATAGGGTTGAGAGATTCTAACTAAATAAGTAATTAGATCTAACTACATCTACTACACAACATAAAACATATTTGTGTAAGAATATGAGATTAAGCAACCGGGCAGAAATATATATAAATACTTAAATAGAAAGATAAATAATTAAGCGTACATGTAGAAACTTAAGAGCAAGATTGCATCTCTACAAAATCAGAGGATTTCACAACATTGATCAAGAAATCAAATTTTTTGGATAACAAGAATGATCATCATCAAATCATCAAATTAACAAGGTGGATGACAAGCTCTTAAACAAGAACTAAAAAAGAATAATCTCATCAATGGGTTGCTTGCAATGCTCTTGAAGCTCAAGAAGAAAACCCAACTTTACTTTCTACTATCTATCTTGTTTTCTTCCTTTCTCATTTGCTTCAGGGCTTCCTTTTCCATATGATAGAAAAGTTGAAGCTTTATATGTTGAAAATCAATTTCTAAGTTGAAACCAGTTTTGTGTTGAGTGTTGAGCCACGTATGTTTGGATATCCAACGAAGAAGAACCAAGTCCAAGTCCAAGTCCAAGTCCACCAACAGGTACATAATGATGGGATGAATTTCTACACTCCACTTGGAAAGAAGATGCAAGCTTGTCCGCCAATATATACTTTTCTAAATACCCCTATATATTGCATATTATTCAAAAATATACACCAAAGTTGATGTAAGAAATAATTTTTCGCTTATTGGAGATAATGTATTTAATTCCGAGAACCCTTGTTTTAAGGCCCTACTTTATCCGTATGATTTTTAAAAAAAAAATGTGAAGATACCATGCTGAAGTTAAAAGGCATAACTTTTATCCTTATGCCTAACAACATTTTTTAGAAAAAAAAAATTAGTGTGATAGAAAAATAATATAAAAATGCAAAAAACAAAATTTAAAAAAGAAATATCTATATAAAAAGAAGAAGAAAATTATCAATAATGTGACTGGAGACCTTTTTCCACTGGAAAGTAAGTGAGAAATATTCTTAAATTATAATCTTAATTTTATTGTAAAACCAACTGCAATTATTCCATAAATATTGTTTCAAAAGAATTTATTAATAATTAAATAATTTTTTTTAGTTGTATAGGGTAAGAAGCTAAAAGCCCTCAATTTTTATGGGAAAGATTGAAGATTAGACTCTCTTTTAAAGCATGATTGAGAATTTAGTCTGTGTATGGAGTGGTTTGTCCACATTATCATTAAAAAAATAATACTAAAGGCTTTAAAAAAAATGTAAACCTCGTATAACACATATTTCTTTAAATTTAAACATACAAAGATTCAAATTACTTGTTTGAATGGTTTACATTTTTATAATTTGTACCAATGCGTTACTAAAATTTTGAAGGAAAAAATATATAAAAAAACCCTTATGGTTTTTGACTTTTGCAAAACAAAGACATTTTTTTTCCTGATTCTTTGACATATGGTTACCTAGATTTAAAAAAAAATGGGAAAACCAGTTAACGGTGTTAACATTTTTTTTTTTAGAGACAAAATTATACATTTATGTAAAAAATTACCTTGGGGCATAAAAAACATAATTTTTCAACATGATTTTGTTTTATTTTTGGGATTAAATTTTTTTTTGTTTAATTGAATTTTAGAAGAGATTAATAACTTTAAAAATACATATATTTATATCATATAAATTAGTTTATAAATAAAATGACAAATTTACTCATATCGATTAACATTGTTGATGCCTTGGTAACTTTTTTTTACAAATTAAAAAACCACAGGATATAAATTTAGAAAAGAAAAAAAAAAACCACGTCGTTATTTTACAAAAGTTAAAAACCACAAAGGTTTTTTTAAAAAAATTTACCCAATTTTAAATTATCAAATTAAAGTTGTTTGGGAACTCCTCCATCTCCAACGCAAAACTCTATATTTGAAATTTCAGTATATAAAAATATAGCTTCTACAGTCACAGTTTCTCCAACCAGAAACTTTATTTTTAACTCTATAACAGAATATTTTAAGAATATTCTTCCCACTTCATAATTTATATATTCCTACCATCAACAAATTTAATCAATTTTAATTATTTTTCACTTTTAACCATCGAATTTAAATATTATATTGTTTAAAATATATATTTTATTTTTTATATTTATTAAAAATATTTATTAAATAAAAAATAAAAATATTTGTGAGTATTTAAATAAAAAATAAAAATCAGATTGATAAAAAAATACAAATGCAAACATTACATTAATTAATGAATTAATAAAAACATAACTTACAAACAAGCCAAATGGTAAAACAATCCATTATTAGAAACTTAAGTAGCACACAAGTTTTTAATTATCTTCATTAATTATATAGTGTGATCATAAATGTTTAATCAATGCATTGTGAAGTGCAATTTGAGTGTCTTTGCCCTTAATTTGTCTATAGCGACTAAGAAATTGTTCAAATCAAGCATCTTCATCTTGTACCAATTCAACTATTGGGATCGACACTTCGCTTACATCCATGATTGGTGCATTGAGATATCGTTCATCTTCGACAATGCCCTCTCGACGTCTTTTCTGCATGCCTTTTGTCTCATTGCAAAATATTTTTTTTCGAAGTTTGTGGTTAATGAATAGTTTGTACAATAGTAGACCATTTTAGATATATGTTATAAACTAAATAATATCTCATATGGTACTCTTTTCCTTGAATGACGTAATAAGCAGAAGGAGCAATACCTTGTGCTAGGTTGAAGATCAAATTAAACAACTCCAAAACATTTATATGTCATTGTTGGTGCCTGGAATACTGAAATAAGCGTACCATATCCAAAGATCATAGTTCACTATTGCCTTAAGAATAATGGTTGGACATCCATACCTTCCTCTATATTGTCTAGACCATGTTATGGAACAATTTTTTCATTTCCAATGCATACAGTCCAAACTTCCTAATATTCTTGGAAAGCCACGTTGTTCTCCAATGTGAAAGAATCTTGCAATATCATTAGCATTAGGTGATCTAAGATATCGTTCAACGAAAATCTCTTCGATGGCTCGACAAAATCTTTTCAAGCTTTCAATTACACTTGATTCACCGATTTTGATATATTTGTCTATAGCATCAGCAGGTAGACCATATGCCAACATTCGAAAAGTAGTAGTAATTTTTATTAAACTAGATAACCAAAGTAAACTAAGACCATCAAATCATTGTTGGAAGTAACTATCATGGTCCTTAATTGCCTCAATAATGCGAAGAAACAAACTTCGTGACATTCGATATCTTCGGTGAAACATTTCAGTATTATATCGTGGATTTTTGTAAAAGTAATCATTTCTCAAATTGTTATCTGTTGTTTCAAGGTTACGATTGATAATAACATGGCCTGGAATAAATCTACCATGGGTGTGATAGTTGTTGAGATGGTTAAGGATTAACTCTAATATCATGTTATTATTTTGAATAACATGATACATTGCATCCTCTTCCACTGAAAAGAGTTCTTACATCCATAACATATTGTCATCATCATCTTAAGATAAAAATGACAATATATTATTTTTAATATTTGAAGTTCCTCCAATATTGTAATTCATTTTGAGTATATGTTTATGAGCTATATCAATGGGTATGAATGGAAAGACTAATAAAAAGGTCAGTTTATAAGAAAATCTTGTTGTAAATGTGATAAGATAAGAAAAAACTATCGTAAGTAATCCTACGGCCATGTTTGTAATGAAACCCATCTGACGGTTGGTTAGAAGATAAGGTGGCACATTATTCAATTTTCGTATCTTCTAGCATGGGGGAAATGTGCCAAGATAAGGTTTGAGAAAATGAATTCAAATCTAAAGGTGTTGATGTAGATGAAATTCATTCGACGATTTGTAAAAAGATAAGATGACACATTATTCAATTTTCTTATCTTCTAGCATATGAAAATGTGCCAAGATAAGGTTTGAGAAGATGAATTCAAATCCAACAGTGTTGACGCATATGAAATCCATCCGACGGTTGGTAAAAAAATAAGATGGCACATTATTCAATTTTTTTATCTTCTGGCATTGGGAAATGTGCCAAGATAAGGTTTGAGAAGATGAATTTCTATCCAACAATATTGATACAGATAAAATCCATGCAATGGTTGGTAAGAAGATAAGGTGGTATATTATTAAATTATTGTGTTGTCTATATAAACAACTCCATGTCATCTCTCATTTCAACAAATATTATAAAAAATTCTCTCTTTCATTGTAACCCAAGAAAAATGTCTAAACAATCTCGTACTACGAGACAATCTCCTTATAAAGATGTCCACCTCTATGAAACTTACATGGAAATGACTCAAGACCCCATTATTGGTACGAACTAGTCATCAGAGCAATTATGGGCTCTAATGGAGAAAAAATACAATTTGACAAGAGATAAATCTTTGATGGAGCGTTCTGCTCAGTCTTTACAATGTTGGATGCAAAATAATAAAAAAGGCAATGAAAAAATTGAATGGATGTACTCGAAATGTGGAAAATTTGAATCTAAGTGGTGCATCAGACCAAGATATTGTAAGTATTTTATGTATTTTATTCTTCATAAATTTATATTTTTACAAATATTTTACTCTGAAATAGTTTTCAGATGAATTGAGTAAAGAGGATGCTTTTGGATGATCCTAACTACAAGAAAGGATTCAAGTTTTATCATGTGTGGCACATTGTGAGGAATTTTGAGAAGTTTAAAGATAATGTTATGACATCTAGACAACTTGCTTGAAAACATGCATCTGACTATGTATCATCAAAATCTAAAAATCCCATGCCCGAATCGCAAGCATCAAAATCTCTGGACTTTATCAATTTTCTTCAAAACTTAGACGATGATATTGGTGGCTCGTTGTCTGAATACCCTATCAAACAGAAGAAAGCCAAACTGAATAAAAAAAATGGATGGCGAAGCGTCATATTCTCTTGGTCGTCTAAAGGATGATAACCCCAAGATTATGGAGATGTTGGAGAAGACTAATGCAGATTGACAAATGTTCTTAGGAATGCAGAGCAAAAATCTTGCTTTTCAGCAAATGAGATATGAGGACAAAATTTTGATACGAGACTTGAATTCTATCAATGATCCAAATATTCATGCTTGTATGCAAGCACAACAACAAAAAATTTTATAGAAAAGAGGGCATGTTCAACAACCACCCCCTTCTGGATCTAATATTTTAGGGGGGTCGTTTGGTATGTGGTAATAACATATTACAACGTAACGAGATTACCATGATAATATGAGTTTGAATGTTATATAGTTGGGAATATTGCGGTAATTTGATATAACTATATTTAGTTGGGAACTCTTATTATCGGGAATAGTTCATTGCCGTGTTTGGTTATCATGGTAATCAATTTGCTAAAATATAAAAAGTTATAAGATTACCACAGTAATTCAAGATAGACACCAAATTTGGTTGTAATAGGATTACCAACTTTCTTAGTAATATTTTTAAGTTGGTAATGTGATATTATCATCCACATTACCACTGGTGCAATGTCAAACGAGGTAATATTTTCAAATTACCACATAACACGTGGTAATCTTTCTACATTACCGCGAACCAAATGTCCCTTAAATGAATTCTTCGGCAATATCGGTGGAAGTGGCGATAACTTGCCAGACCATTAGCCCTATCTACTTCCAACTTCATTAACTGTATTTTGGGTGTTGCAATTTTTTTTTTATTGTTGATAATCTATGTTAAGACTATTTTCTATATTTTATTTTATTTTTCACATAATTTGTCCTAATGTTATATTTCTTGTATTATTTTTTAATATTTTATTCTTTTTTTTAATTAAAAAATATAAAATTAAATTATAAGTTATTAATTTAATTAAAATATAAATTTATAAGTATAAATTTTATAATAATGTATATTAAAAGTAGACCAAAATTATAAATTAATGACCCAAACTCCATTAAATTTAAAAAAAAAACTCGTGTTATGGGGTGGTGCGCACATATTTGCTTATCACTGTAGCAAAAATTGATTTGGCACAGAATTTGAAGCTCAGTTGGAGCTCTCCGCATCCAAATCAGGTCATGTTCTTCAAAAACAAAGCTCAGTTGGTGACTGGCCTCCTGAACTTACATGCATGGTCATCATCCTTTTTTTTTAAAAAAAAAAAGAAATTATGACTTGCATTTTTAATTTTAGCCCGCCAAAATAAAGGAAGTTGGGAAGAAGGAGAGAAGGGGACCTGGTGCAACTGGAGCCTGGTTGTCTCCTCTCATATTCTCATGCAGATGTGGGTCCTTATGTCTTCTAAGTTCTAAGGCCGGCCTGCCCGCCTGCCCGCTCTTATTAATATACATTAACATCTTGCTACTTGCTGGTACCAAGTACTAATCTTTTATTAACTCGTGATATGTGGGTCCAACAGTGCTCTTTGGCTCCACACCATCATCAACGATGCGTCGGTGCCTTATTTCTCTGCCTTATTTCTCATAAATATATTTTATATTTAAAATATGTTAATAATATTTTATTTTTATAATAGATTGTTGTCTCCAGTGGTCATAAACTCATAATATACTTAACATATAACTTTGTTTTTTACATGTATAAAATTGGATTTTTTTTTTAATACAATGCCAACAAGTACTAAGTTATGATTAGTTTATTACATATATATTTTTTTTTACATTTTTTATATTATTATATCTCAACTATACATTGAAATAAAGTTAAATTCTTAATTTTTAGTATAAGATTCAATTGTTTAAGCACGAAGTTATTATTGCAGTAGCAAACTTGGGATGTTTTCAAAAAGGTCTAATTGTCATACAGGTCCCTATAATTGTGTACTTTTTAACTTTTTAGTCCTTCTAATATTCTTAGATATAATTAAATCCTCATATTTGATCGAGTTTGGTCGTTCTAGTCCACGGTAATATTTTTAGGTACAATTAAGTTTTTGCAATTTACACTTACCCTTCTACACCACGGACTAGAATGACCCAACTCGACTAAATATGAGGACTTAATTGTGCCTAAAATTATTGCAAGAACTAAAAGGGCAGAAAGTACAAAATTACTGGGACCTGTATAGCAATTAAACCTTTCAAAAACTTATATATATATATATATATATTTACTCTATTTGATGAATTGGTATGATATGGTACGGACTACAGAGAAATAATGCTTTATTTCAGTGTAAATACATATAATTTCAAAAACATTTTACATTTTTATATTTTTTATTTTATGTATATATCCCTGAAGAATTCATCTCAGCCATCACAATAAAAAGAAATTTTGTTAATTTGAAGATAAATCCAAATATTTGAAATTAATGAATTTTTGCTTCTTTGAGCTCAAAACAATAAGGATTGTCATCTTCACCAACCCAATAAAAATAGGAGGTTGTTCAGACTAATCCATCAAATCAAACAGGCAAACTCAATCGCAATGTGAGTACTAGTTAGGCTCATTTTACTTTGAGACGAAAATTTCCACATGATAGATTTGAGTTCCAGCAAACCAAATGCACATTCTATGGAAGGTATTTAAATAATATCAACTATTTACAAGGGTATTAACACTAAAGACACAATTTACAACAATATGGTTTTGATTGCTTTTATATGTTTTCTTGTAACTTTACTTGGGATCCAAAAGATGATTAAAAGCCATTCCTTATACTCACCAATTAAAACAAAGATTTTTGCTCGTTAAAACATAAAGCATATTCTTTTTCTTCAAATAAGTATGGTGAAAGGTTTACATCACAGAATAAGCAACTCAAGATTTATATTATTATATTCCGCTGATAAATATAATATGTAGGGAAAAATAATAAAAAAAATTGCATAACTTCCTGTATTTGTTTTCTATTATTCAGCAAATATACAAGACCACCAAACATTTTGAGCTGTTTTCACGTCTCATTATTATTTATTTGCTATAACCAACAACAAACTCCACAAAAAAGAACAAAATTAAAAATAAAAATAAAAAGAAAGAAATAATAAAACAGAACAATGGGAGGAACACCAGAGCAACAACCCACCATTCATTTCTTAGGTCTTTTTTTTTCTATCCCTGTTTTACCAGATGCCTAAGAAATTTGACAGTACAAAAAACAGATATTAGAAGAAGTAAAGGTAATCAAATGAGAACAAAATAAAAACTCCAGCTCCTCCCAATCACCCCCCATCCAACTTAATTTTTTGTACACCATCCTCCATTCAACTGCACCCAATATGCAATTAATAAAATGAGTAAAGAAACATGTTAATCAATCAACTAATCAAGTGATCAATGTCTAATTAATAATAACGCAAGTACCTGTAACCCTTTTTTCTTTTCCTTTTATTTAGTTTATCTCTACTGGCAGGAGGTAAAGTGAGAGCGCTGACCGAAGGCACCAAGCATATGACAAGCCACCTCCATCAACTTCCCTGCTTAAGTATTAAGCAATAGAGAAAAGACAAAAAAATCTTTTAGCATCTAATAACTAAAAATTAGTAAATTATAATAATATTAATTAAAATATATAAATTGAAAGTAAAAAACTTAAGTCATGCAGGCATGTAATTACAAGCTGTGCAGGGATATATATGGAATAAACAATTTGGTAAAGGCATACTGGTAAACTTAAGTAACTTATAAAAAAACAATTAAAACCGTAGAAAAACCTCGAGAAAAAAAAAAAAGAAACAAAAAGAAAAGCAAGGATTTCGCAAATCCATGATCTGATGTCCTCCTCTTCATAATATGCTTAACCCCCCGCCCACGGGACTAACGTGCACTGCAAATAAATGAAAAGGACCAGTTTGCCCTTGAAGAAATGACTAGCATGACTTTTCAAGTCAATGGCCATTGGCCAAGACCAAAACTAGGGGATGAAGCAGGAACTTGGAAGTAATTGTCCTGCTGCAGCCTAGTACCACTTTTTTTTTATTTAAGAATCTAAATAAAAACATCGAAGTCCAAAAAGTAAGAATAAAATAATATTATTTATTTATCTTGGAAAAAAAGAAAACCAATATAAACCACCATGACCGACACCGTCCAGCTGTAACCCACATGCAGCAGCTCTTTCTAGCTTTTGAGTCTAATCACCCCCTCGATGCTTTTTTTTTTTGGGATTTTGTAAATATACCCCCGATAAATAGGTTAATTATAATTATACCCTTCTAGCTAGTGTAAAAGACTGACATAGCCTCGTAGTTATTCTATGCTCTATGAGGTATTTATGTAAATACGACAGAGTTAGGGGTCATATATGACAAAAACAACTTTTCTTTTAGAAAAAAATGGCAATCATGATAATTTTTGAAAAGCAAAAAGCGACCACAAGCACCGAGGAACAATCGTCGTCTCCGACGACGTCATCGGAGAAATGAAGCACATTGCCCGGAAACGAAAAGAAAATTTGAAGAAAAAGAGGAGACAGAGAGCACGTACCTCGCCGGGGCTTAGGCTGCTGAGCGTGAGGCTTCCTGGGTGGCTGAGAGGAGGTGGGAGGTTCCTCGTCGGGCGGGAAGAGGACGTTATCGATGCCCTGGACGGAGATTCTCCCGTCGGTGTAGATATCAGGGTCGAAGAGGTAGGCGGAGCCCTCGGCTTGGCCAAACTTCACGGAGCCATCCGCCTCGCGACCAACGACTTTGTGGGGGACGCGCAGCGTATCGTAACGGACGCGGCCGAAGCGGCGCACAGCGTTGTACATGCTCTCCTCCGTCTGGTACTCCGGGATCAAGTGGTAGTACATGATCTGCTCCGGTGCTCCCGGCTCGCTGAGCTGCTCCGCCGTCAGCCGCCCCATGGCCTCGTCATTGGGCGCAAGCACTGTGAGCACGTATCCCTCTGAGACTAGCCGCCCCATCTCTGTCGCCAGGGAGGTTAGATTCACGAGGATATCGGCCATCTCGTTGTAACCGCCGTAGAGGAGAAGGGTTTGGATGAAGTCCTTCACCTGGCTGTGTCCGTCGAAATGGTGCTTCCCGGATCCGGGACCGGGTGCTGGGGCAGGAGCGATGGATGGGCCTGGAGCCATAGCGTCGTAGATCGGAAGGGCTGGTGGAGATCCGGCAGGAGCTGGGGATGCTGGTTTCTTAAGGCGGTGCGTGCGAGGATCGACCTCTGGAGCGCCAGTCGGCAACACAGCGGAGATGGACGCTAGGCTCCGCCGACGGTTGAAGTCCTCCTGCACGGATCTCGGGACGAGAAGCCGCTCGATGCCATGGATAACACCGTCGGGGCGAACAACTGCGTCGGGGTGCACGATCGCCGCCAGATCGACCCTCTTCACGGAATCCTTGTCGGCGGACAAATGGAGATGATCGTTGGCGAGGGTTCGGTGGCGGGATGACGGCCAGGAATGAGAGGAGATCCTTGCCGGAACCACATGGAAGAGGATGAGGGTCTGGAGGGACTTGAGATTGCCAGGCTCGAGAAGGAAGCGCTTGAACTCAGGATCAAGATCACGCTCCAAGGCCTCATTCCTGGGGGCGAAGATGGTGACATTGTGAGCACCGACGGCGTCTTCGAGAGTGTGGAGAAGGAGAGCCTTCTCCACCAGCTCGGCAAGCTCGGTATAATGCGAGTCGAGGAGAGCAACGAGGACGGAGTTGGAATTGATCTGGCCACTGGTGTTTGTGGGCTTCTCTGGCAATGCTGATGAGGCTGAGGCTGAGGCTGAGATCGCCGCTAGAAGGAGAAGGAAGAGGATGACACCGCCATTGATGGATGAACCCATGTGGCGTGAGAGAAAGAGAAAGAGAAAGAGGCACAAGACCAGATGCCAAGCACTAGAGGTCTTTCTGTATTTGGGAGAGAGATGGAGATTGAGTTGATAGAGAAGATGGAGAAGAGAGAGAAAGAGGGGAGGATGGTCGCGGACTTGAAGGGAGAGTAAACTGGGGTTTATTTGGGTTGTTAGGTACGGGGGTTCCGTCGAGGGAACGCGCCGAGAGAAAGAGACACGTGGCTTATGACTGATGCTTCTTATTAACAGGCTGGTGGCGGGCCATTGTCCGTTCCTAGTGCTAGGGTTAACTTATTCCCACATCCACCCCAACCCTCCTGGTAAGCAAACTAGTGTTTCTATTCTATGTTTGTGACTTTTCATACATAAACTGGCTACCCTAATTTTATATATTTATATATTTATATATATTTTAGAATGGAGATGACGTGTCCGTGTGGGGAGTAAAATTCAATGCCGATTTACATACCCTCATCTTGTGTAGGCTATGAGGTTCGATCTCTGGGTCTCCCCAAAACGAACATCTTACGCAACGGACCGATGTCAATTGACCCAAAAGTCATTGGCTATTTATATTTTAGTTACACTCTTGCAAAAATTAATAATTATTTACATATTTTTAAAAAAAATATTTTTTTGTGTGTCTATATTGATTCTATTTTTTAAATTGTATCAACAGATGAATGGGAAGGTCAAATATTAGGTTAAAAAGTAAATTTTTGTTAGAGACTAAAATTTTGATTTAATTTAAATTTAATGTTTTTTAAAATTTATTTCGTAAAATATTTATTAACGTTGTAAGAAACCAAAATTAAAAGATATATGCATTTATTTATTTAATTAATTAATTAAAATTAAAAATTTTACTGGGATAATTATTGAGTGTTTACTGAGGGGGATTGAGTCAGCCCTGACTATAATAAATTTAATAATAACCGTCATGATGTTATGGATAAAATGCACTTACATCTCCTCAGTTATATCAAAATATCACCTTGGCATTTTAAATCTAAATTAATGTTCCAATTATATTATATTAAAAATAGTTTCAAAGTAAAGTATTTACTTTACTGATTTACTAATAAAAATTTTATATTTTTGCAAACAAACACAAAATAAACACATCAACGTCAACCATTTATGTTTTCATATTACCTCATGGCATTAATTTGGAGGAAACTGTCTTTATGAAATTTCAATGTAAACCAAGATGGGTATGCATGTGTATTTGTTATAATATATCTTTTTTCTTAAAATATAACAGTAATTGAATATAAACTTGGTTTGATTGAAGAGAGCATATTAATAATAATAGGAGATAGTTAATCATTGTTTTTTTAAAGGTTGTGCCATCTTACTAACTCACTTGGTGTCTTTTAAATTTAAATTTGACAACCATTTGTCCATTTATGCAAAAATATAAAACAATATCTAATAAATGACTAACATCCTTAACACCGTAAATCACTATAAGTATAGGAAATTTGTAAATTATTTTTGTAAATAATAACTATTAGATTTTAATCTACCACTGTCATTCAACATCCTTAAATTTTAAAAAGTCAAAGTCAAAAATATTTACAGAAAATGTATAAAATGGGAAGGAAGTTTGCAGAAAAATGTGTTGTGGAGAAAATTTTGCAAAAAGTATCAGCAATTATATAAATTTTGCAGGGTAATGTGTAAAACTCCTGTATAAGTAATACAACACGACGAAATGGCAAAAACATCCTTTGTTATGAATAATGAACAGGATCCACAGGGTGCGGGGTAGCGAATCTAGTTAATTAAGCGCCAGCAAGTTGTTGGAATAATGAGCTGATTGAACAGAACCGGTCCGGTTCGGTTCGAGTCATGTCGGTGAACCGAAATAATCAAGGTCCCACTCATAATAGTAATAATAATAACAATAACAATAATAATAGTTATATATATATATATATATATAGTGCGGAAGAATAAGGTGTGAGAGGTAGACGTGTTGCCTGCCGGGAAATATTTGGTCGCCTTCATTCATTTCATGAGAGAGAGAGAGAGAGAGAGAGAACTAGGGGCTCGTAATACAAATATCTTTATTATTAGTAGGTTGGAGCCTTTGTTTCTTTCTTTTATTTTTATTTATTTAATTATTTTTCATATTTTAATTGTTTATTTCCCTCGTTCTGTCGGTGGGTCTTAAATTATTATTGTTATTGTTTTCATTGACAAATAATTTTGTTTGAAAATAGATTGTGCATGGTTTGCAATGAGGATTTCAAAAATTTTAACTTGAAAAAAGATTTTTGACATTAAAAAATAATGTTTAAATTCATGTAATTCACAGAAAAATGAAAAAAATATTTTATATACAGTCTTTTCAATTTAGGTACAGAAAGGACTTGTTTTTTAAATCAAAAAATTAAATAGATTAAATAATATTATTTGAGGAACTAATGGTGAACTTATGCCTTATTTTAAAATAAATATGCACATCTTTTTAACTTTGAGTGTCTAAACATAACCTGTCCCTCTCACATTATTATTTTTATATTTAATGTAAATTATATTACGGGGTATATATTTTGCTCTTAATTTAATTATCATTAAAATTTTAATATTAAATTTAGTATTTGAATTACATAAGCCTCTGCATTAACACATTATAAAAAAAAAACAATTGGTTTAATATTGAGAGACAAATTTTATTACCACATCATCAACATAATTAAATGTTGGAGCCTATATAATATTAACACAAACCAAAACATTTTGCAATTTTTTTAAAATTTTATAATTAATATTTAAATATTGTTTCAAAATAAATTGGAAAATCATCCAAAATCTATAAAATCAGGTACATCCAAAATAGATACACAAAGATCATAATAGAAAAATCTTTAATCATACCAAATGATTAAAAGATCCCTTAACAAAGGAAAATGAATATAGGGGATATAAAAATAAAAATAGGATGTAAATAAAGAATAGATATATAATAAAAGAAAAGAAAAAAATGGCTAATCATTCTATATGCCACGTAAACCTTATCTCAAAGGTCTTTGATCAACTATTCGATTCATGTCATGGTTCCCCAGTGTATTTTCTTTACAATATTTGAAGAAAAAAAATTATTTTTAACCAGCAATATCTTAACTTATTAGTATTAGGTTTCTGTGTGTCACGGGAGAAAATTAAGAGTCAAATCCCCACTGCACTTAAAAGTGAGAATGTATAGTATACTTAGTTTATCCGAGCACTCCTCTGAGAGGGCACGTGACTTGTGAACCTTTATCAAAATTAAAAAGAAAAATTCTAATAAAAAAGAGAAAAATAATTAAATTGATATTTCTACAGATTAAGTTGGGAGTTGCACACTGCCACAAATCCAACATGTTTTTTGGCAGCTGTGCTTCTTGCAATTGGGAAAAAGGAATTGATATATATATATTCAATGTGCCAGCCTAAGCCATGCATGGAAGTGCCAAAAAAATGACAACCTATATGGCATTTTACTTATTTAATTATTAAATGGTGGGGAGTCTTGGTTGGGTTGTCTTTGAAGAAATTAAATTCTTCTGACTTTGGCAATAAATTCTAAATAAATAATTGTAAGACTGCTGTGTAAATTCTAGTTTAAAACCACATGAAAGTTACTTGACAACTAAAATGCTCTTTTGCAAGTTTTGCCTTCCAAATGGGAGATTATGAGTTTGTTTGACTTCATTTTCCCACCTTTTTTTTTTAAAGGATTTTTTTTATTGAAAATTCTTTTAATTATGCAAGATTTCACTGACATTGCCAATATAACTCTGTCCAAAAAAAGAAAACAAATAATTAATAATAATTTTTTTTTTCATAAAAATCATATTTATCTATATACTCTAATAAAATAGTTATATTATGTATATATTTCTAGCTTAAAAGTCTAATTTAAAATTTCCAAAAAAAAAGTAGAGTGTAAATATAATTCTTATATGAATTATATGAACCACCCTTTTTTGCAAGAATATTAAAAAAAATAATAAATTTAATTTAACTATTTTAGAAATTCTCAAAGAACTCTTATTTAAAAACGCTTTATTACCCTGGCTAAATAGATTCTACAATCATTTTTTATAATTTTTTTGTTAGAAGGTAAAATATTATAGGTTCTTAAAATTGATGGTTTATATTTTTTATTAAAAAAAAAAATTTAAGTAAAAAATTTATAAGACATTATTTGTACGTAATCAAAATTTTATCTGAGTATGAAATGAACTTTAAAACAAATCAGTCCTTCAGCAATTTTTTTTTGTTTAATTTAAGTTAAAACAAATCATTCTTAGATACACAATTCTTTAATTCCCTACCATGCCTCAAATAAAATAATTTATAATGAAATAATAATTTATTAAAATAGATAAAAAAACAAATAATTGAGTAAAAATACTAATATTATAAAAATAGTTAGAAACTAAATTTCACACTAACTTTTGCAAACAAATAAAAAGAAATAAAATTAAAAACTACAAGTCCACTTATAATTTACCTTAAACCATTATTAAAGGTTGGACCTTGTGGGCAACTATGGATATTTTGGCAAACAACCAACTTTTGTATATCTGTTACAACTTGAAGTGGAAGGGCGTCTCCGCTATGCTTCCATTCTTTCCACTGTGAATAGATAGATATCTTGCTTGAAAGGAATACCTATTCACTTACTTTGAAGCTAATCAATTAACCACTTTTCCTCACCAAACTAGTAGTATTAAACACATTAAATTAGTTTAATCTATCTACTTTTACTCTAATCTTTAATAATTTGTGTGACATAACAAACAAGAAGAAGAAGGTGTAGTAGAATTGATTAATGGATCCCACACACACCCCCTATGTCTTTATTTAACTTTACAAGGGTTGTTGAGACCCCACATCAAATGAGAATATATGGCTCATCAAGAGGCAACTTCAAGAATGAGCTTGAGGGGAAGGAAAGCATCTCTTCTGCTCCTACCACATGTGATTGGAAATGCTGTTGGTTGTACTCTTTTTGTAATTTTATTGGGTGATTAGGAGCATATTGGAATGAGCATTGGGTGTATGTATGAAGTGCAATAGCTAATAAATGTTCAGCGTTTAGAGTGTATCGCTTAAGCTTTGCTTATTATAGCTTTTGTATGGTCATAAGAACAAGGAATAAAAAAGGGTGCATGCAAGTTATTCAAGGGAGCTATTTTAAATAAAAAATCATAGTAGACAAGTTAACCAAATATAAATATCTACCAACTGTTGGCACTAACCAATGGATCATAATCCATTAGCCCAAAACCATTTTCTCATCAAACCATCAACTTAAATCAATGGCTCATAAAACCATCTCCTCCAAACCTTTGGCCCAAACTAATTACCCTAAACTAATGGCTCATTAAACCATCAACATGCAACCTTGGTTTTGTGTGATTTGTGGGCTGGTTCCTCTCTATAAATATAGAGGTTCTCATTCCATTTCAACACAACTTGAGTGAAGGAGAACAAGTGAGAGTGAGAGAAAATTAGAGAAAAAAGAAAAGTGAGGAAGTGTAAAAAAAAATATATATTTTGAGAGTTAGTCCATTCTTCTACAACAAGAGAGAGTACTGGTTTTCTCCTTGTTATTAGAGAGAGTTTGTAACTCCTGAAATTTTCCCACTTAGTAAATTCTTCTATCCTTGCCCATGGTTTTTACCCTAATTATTTAGGGGTTTTCCACGTAACATCTTTGTGTCATTTATTTTCAGCATTTCTTTTCATTTATTTTGCTGCAGCAATGCTATATTCGGTCCTAAATTTTACAACAAGTGGTATCAGAGCTAGATTTTGGTGTAATATATCTACTTATCGTATGCTATGTGGTTGCCACTATTAGTGGATTCTCCACATCAGAAAATAAGTTGGATAATTATTCACCTTTTGAAAGACTGATTACTGCTCTTGCAGCAATTTCTAATAGAAGCAATGGTGGCGAAATATAAGATTGAAAAATTCAGTGGGAGTAATTTCTCACTGTGGAAGCTGAAGATAAAGGCAATCCTGAGGAAGGACAACTGCTTGGCGGCCATCACCGAAAGACCAGCTGAGGTCAAAGATGATAAGTGGAATGAGATGGATGGGAACGCCGTTGCTGATCTTCATCTCGCACTTGCTGATGGAGTTCTATCAAGCATAGCGGAGAAGAAGACGGCGAAGGAGATCTGGAATCACCTCACTAAGTTGTACGAGGCCAAGTCACTCCACAACAAAATTTTCCTTAAAAGGAGACTCTATACTTTGCGTATGGCAGAATCTACTTCAGTGACGGGACACATGAATACACTGAACACTCTATTTTCCCAACTCACATCATTGGTACATACAATAGAGTCAAGTGAACGTGCAGAAATTATACTCCAAAGTCTACCAGATTCGTATGATCAACTCGTCATCAACTTAACAAATAATGTCCCCACAGACAGTCTAGTTTTTGACAATATTGCAGCTATTGTTCTGGAGGAAGAGAGTAGCCGCAAGAACAAGGAAGACAAGCTAGCAAGTTCACAACAAGCGGAGGCTTTGATGGTGACGAGAGGAAGACCAATAGAACGTGAATCTAGTGGGAGTTACAATCGTGGTAGATCAAAGTCGAGGAGTAAGAAGACTTTCAAGTGCTACCACTGTGGCAAGAAAGGTCACTTGAAGAAGGATTGTTGGAGTCTAAATAAAAAGGATTCCAATCCTCAAGGGAATGTTGCAAACACTTCAGATGATGGAGAAGCCATGGTGTGTGAAGCAGCAACTACATCAGGTAAAAGATTTACTGATGTATGGCTTCTTGATTCAGCAGCCACTTTTCACATGACCTCCCGAAGAGAATGGTTCCATCAGTATGAACCTATCTCTGGGGGATCTGTGTACAGCTGTAACGATCAAGCTTTGAAGATCGTTGGCATTGGCACTATCAAACTGAAAATGTACGATGGCATGGTTCAGACCATACAAGAAGTCCGACATGTGAAGGGCCTCAAGAAGAATTTGTTGTCTATAGGATAACTTGATGATCTTGGTTGCAAAATTGAAGTTCAAAACAAGATCATGAAGATAATTCGAGCGCTTGTATGCATGAAGGGAGAAACTTTGCAAGAAGGAGAAGCTTCAGTTGCCACAAGTAGTCCAAGTGAAAGATGCACAATGACATGGCACAGGAAACTTGGACACATGTCAGAGCAAGGAATGAAGATTCTTGCAGAAAGGAATCTACTTCAAGGTCTCACAAAGGTAACACTACCCTTTTGTGAACATTGCATTGTAAGCAAGCAGCATCGACTCAAGTTCAACACATCTAATTCTAGAAGCAAAGCAATTCTAGAACTGGTTCACTCTGATGTGTGGCAAGCACCAGTTACATCCCTGGGAGGAGCAAATTACTTTGTATCATTTATTGATGACTATTCCAGGAGATGTTGGGTGTACCCTATCAAGAGGAAGGCTGATGTGTTTCAAGTCTTCAAATTTTACAAAGCGCGGATAGAACTTGAATCTGGGGAGAAGATCAAGTGCTTGAGGACCGATAATGGAGGAGAATATACTGGCAAACAATTTGATGAATTCTGTAAGCAAGAAGGCATCAAAAGGCAGTTCACTACAGCATAACTCCTCAACAAAATGATGTGGCAAAGCGGATGAATAGAACTCTGTTGGAAAGAACAAGAGCTATGTTGGGAGCTGCAGGCTTAGACAAGAAGTTCTGGGCAGAAGCAGCAAACACCGCCTGTTATGTGGTGAATCGGGCCCCATCAACCGCAATCGAGTTGAAGACACCGATGGAGATGTGGACTGGTAAGCCAGTTGATTATTCAAACCTTAATATATTTGGAAGTCCTGTATATGTAATGTACAATACCCAAGAAACTACAAAAGCTGGATCCAAAAATCCGGAAAATGTATGTTCTTAGGATATCTTTCGATGGTGTTAAGGGTACTGCTTTGTGGGATCCCACGCCCATAAGGTTATGTCAAATCGAGGGATGTTATCTTCATAGAAGATAAAGAACAAGAGCAAGTAGATGGTGAAAGCACTTCAAAAGAAAGCACAGAGACTACAACAGTACAGGTAGAAAAAGAAGCTGAAGTTACACCAGAGCACGAGGTACAAGAGCCAGCTGAATCTGAAGTTCCAGAAGTTCGGGGGTCAACTCGTACAAGAAAGGCACCAAGTTGGCATTCTGACTATATTATGGAGGGTAATATTGCGTACTGTCTTCTAACTGAGGATGGAGAGCCATCAACTCTTCAAGAAGCACTGAATAATTCAGATGCATCTCAGTAGATGGCAGCAATGGAAGAAGAAATTGAAGCTCTTCATAAAAATAGGACATGGGAACTGGTGTCGCTACCACAAAAGCGAAAACCCATTGGTAATAAATGGGTCTACAAGATCAAATGCAATAGTGATGATCAAGTAGATCGTTATCGTGCTAGATTGGTAGTGAAAGGATATGCTCAGAAGGAAGGTATTGACTTCAACGAAATATGTTCACCTGTGGTTCGACTTACAACAGTCCGAGTAGTCCTAGCGATGTGTGCTACATTTGACTTGCATCTGGAGCAGTTAGATGTCAAAACTGCATTTCTTCATGGAGATCTTGAAGAAGAGATTTACATGCTCCAACTAGAAGGTTTTGAAGAAAAAGGTAAAGAGAACTTGGTTTGCAAGTTGAACAAATCTCTGTACGGTCTAAAGCAGGCGCCAAGATGTTGGTACAAGAGATTTGATTCCTTCATCATGAGCCTTGGATACAGTACATTCAATACAGACCCTTGTGCATATGTTAAGAGGTTTGAAAAAGAAGATTTTGTCTTCTTGTTGCTGTATGTTGACGACATGTTGGTAGCAGGCCCCAACAAAGATCGTATCAAGGAGTTGAAGTCACAATTGGCTAGGGAGTTTGAAATGAAGGACTTGGGACCGGCAAACAAGATTTAGGGATGCAAATTCACCGAGACAGAAATAATAGGAAGATTTGGCTTACTCAGAAGACTTATCTGAAGAAGATCTTGCGGCGGTTCAACATGCAAGACTGTAAGCCAATTTCTACCCCACTTCCTGTTAATTTCAAGTTATCCTCAAGTATGTGTCCTAGCGGTGAAGAAGAGAGGATGGAGATGTCTCGAGTATCGTATGCATCAGCGGTGGGAAGCCTAATGTTCGCCATGATTTGTACAAGACCAGAAATTGCACATGCAGTAGGAGTGGTAAGTCGGTACATGGCGAATCCTGGTCGAGAGCATTGGAGTGTTGTTAAGAGGATTCTCAGATATATAAAACGAACCTCAGATGTTGCATTATGTTATGAGGGATCTGACTTTACTGTCAGTGGATATGTTGATGCTGATTATGCAGATGATCTTGATAAAAGCAAATCCACTACTGGATATGTGTTCACACTAGCAGGAGGAGCTGTGAGCTGGGTTTCAAAACTACAGTCAGTCATGGCTCTGTCAACGACAGAAGCAGAGTATCTGGCAGCTACACAAACCAGTAAAGAAGCAGTGTGGTTGAAGATGGTGTTGGAAGAACTCGGGCACAAACAAGAGAACATCACTCTATATTGTGACAACCAGAGTGCATTGCATCTTGCAAGGAATCCAGCATTTCATTCAAAGACAAAACATATCAGAGTTCAGTACCACTTCGTTCGTGAGAAAGTGGAAGAAGGTACAGTGGACATGCACAAGATCCATACCAAGGATAACCTAGCATACTTTATGACAAAAGCAATCAACGCTGACAGATTCATATGGTGTCGATCCTCTTGTGGTCTGACAGAGACGTAAGCAACATCGAATGGCAAGATAGAAAGAATGGTGTGAAGATCTGATTGTCTTTCAATCAAATCTTCAAGTGGGAGAATTGTTGGCACTAACCAATGGATCATAATCCATTAGCCCAAAACCATTTCCTCATCAAACCATCAACTTAAATCAATGGCTCATAAAACCATCTCCTCCAAACCTTTGGCCCAAACTAATTACCCTAAACTAATGGCTCATTAAACCATCAAAATGCAACTTTGGTTTTGTGTGATTTGTGAGCTGGTTCCTCTCTATAAATAGAGGTTCTCATTCCATTTCAACACAACTTGAGTGAAGGAGAACAAGTGAGAGTGAGAGAAAATTAGAGAAAAAAAGAAAAGTGAGGAAGTGTAAAAAAAAAAAAAAATATTTTGAGAGTTAGTCCATTCTTCTACTACAAGAGAGAGTACTGGTTTTCTCCTTGTTATTAGAGAGAGTTTGTAACTCCTGGAATTTTCCCACTTAGTAAATTCTTCTATCCTTGCATGTGGTTTTTACCCTAATTATTTAGGGGTTTTCCACGTAACATCTTTGTGTCATTTATTTTCAACATTTCTTTTCATTTATTTTGCTGCAGTAATTCTATATTCAGTCCTACATTTTACAACACCAATTATATAAAATGATTATAACATATACAAATAACTAATTTGGTACTGAAAATCAAATTTATTGAGTGGGTCTATAGCAGTAGAGAGTTTATCGACAAGATGCTTAATTGAAAGTGTCCCAAGACAATTTGTCTCGTTTATTAGAAATATGGAAAGATGCAATGTGAGAAATGTTGATATTAGGTGCATGAGGGCCATTATTAATTTGGGATTGATCTTGGTGAAGCTACATACTGATATATTGGTTGGGTTAGCAACTTACTCATATTATTTTTCACTGTTAGATTAAGTCTAATGCAAGTGGTAGAATGGCTCATATCCAACCTTAAGCTATAGAGAAGATAAGGAATGGCAGGTGAAAAAAAAAATGTTGGATTTTTTTTTAAAAAAAAATCCTTGATTTTTACTTGTTGATTTTAAAAAAGTGTGCTTTTCATTATTGCTGATTTAATAAAGTCCTTTTTTTGAGATCAAAGGGGCAAATTTTTGGTTTTTTACTTATTTTTTGTCTATTTTCAGAAATTGAAGTCTTGTTTATTCATTTTTTTAATCTGTGGATTCTCGTGACATCTTTAATGATTAAACTCTCTAAGGGTTTGATATGAATGCTGCCTCATCAATTTATTAAACTCTTATTTATTAAATTGTCTCCCATAATAGTTATGCTATAATATCAAACTCATAATCATTTCATTCAACTATTTTAATTTTTCACAATATGCATTTTATTATAAATTTATTTATTTACTTAAAATAATTAGATGATATATTAATTTTTTTAAATACATTATTTAAATATTTTAAAAAATTATATGAATTTCAGTAAAATAGTACATTGTTAAATTCTTAAGGACTAATTTTATAACGGCTAGTTTTACAATGGTTAGTTTTATAATGACTACTTTCATAAATTAAAATGCATTGCTTTAAAATTACATATTAATTAAACTACATCAATAATAAAATACATTAGGTATAAATTACATAATAATAAAAATACAGTAACACTGGGGCACATTAATTTAAAATTACACAATAATAAAATTACATTGCATTAAAAGTACAAGAGACAAATTGTAATACCCTGAACCTGTGGATAACTGTTGGAAAATATATTCAGGGTATTACTGCAGTTGCAGTAAGATTTTTCTACAGTGTAATCTTGTTGAAAACCCCAAGTGAAAAAAATAATGATCTAAATGTGAAAGTTTATAAAAGATTTTGGGTTAAAGAGTAATAGAAAAAGGATGGACATGAGATGTTTCTAAAACCAAGGACTGAAAGGTAAGGCGGCAGGGATCTTTTTGAAATAATGTGTTATAATTCAGGGACTGTGGGATAGTTTGTAAGGATCTTTTGGAAATACTATTTCATGATTTAGGGACCATTGATGAACTTTTCAAGAACCTTTTCGTAAGAGATTGTATTCTCAGGGACTAATAGTAAATTTCGGCAGAAAACACAAGTTAGAGAAAAATCTAAAATTTGAGGGTTTGTTCATCTTCTTTTCCTTCATCCAGCTACAGTAACCCAATAGAAATTTTTTTTTTGAAGAAATGGGAAAAAATTAGAGGTTTTAAGTAGAGGGTCTTGGAGATCGCCGGAGGAAGCTTGCCGGAGAGATGACCTTGCTTGGTAAGAGTTTTTCTTGGTGTATTTTTTATAAATGAATGTATGTATTTGGTGGATTTGATAGAAGAAAAATGATGGATTTGAGTAGAAAAGCATGTTTAATTATTGTAAATGATGAGTGTTTGAAATTGTTTTGAAAAAACCCTTGTAAATATGATGAAATTGCTTGAAATGGAGGATGAGATTTTCGATTTTACTGTAACA
Source organism: Dioscorea cayenensis subsp. rotundata (assembly GCF_009730915.1). Taxonomy (NCBI): domain Eukaryota; kingdom Viridiplantae; phylum Streptophyta; class Magnoliopsida; order Dioscoreales; family Dioscoreaceae; genus Dioscorea; species Dioscorea cayenensis. The sequence continues at coordinate 12,083,107 of NC_052489.1, forward strand.
TTACTGTAGCACCGAGATTAAAGTTTGGTTTAGTTAATTAAGTTGATGATGATGATTAAGATGTTAATGATGATGGTTGGATTGGAATTGGTTGGGTTTTGCCAAATTGATTTGATTGGATCAAAACAAGTTTGAATTGAATCGATTGAGTTGGGTTTAATTTGGTTGAGTGGGTTTGATCAAATCTAGTGAAGAGAATTTGATTTGGTTTAGTCAAGTTCATTAAATGGATTGTGTCACACCCACCCCTTCTACTGAGGTAAATGTGGCACCCATCAGTTAAAATTCCCTTTTTAACTGGAAACTGACACCCTGTTTTTAAACAAAATCAGACCTACAAATCACAATTTACAACTTTACACCAACTACAGGTTCAAATACATAAATACCATGAATACAATAACTCAAATTTTATGGGTACAACCGTTACAAGATCACAACAACAATAAATAGAAAGAAAGATATGGGACCCACTGCAATCTTGGACTAAACCTGACTAGCACTATAGTCGAACGAGCGATCCAGGGGTCCTTCTCCTGCAGCTCTGACACATTCGGTTGGTCGGTAGTGGCTTAATAATTTTAAATACTTAAATACGATATATATAAAGTATATAAATACCAACTTCTCAAATAATTTTTTTCCAACTTTTTCCAAAAATACCGTAATTCTAGCAAAAATACATTTTTTTAAAGAACTTTTGAAACATAAATTCAACATAGATCAACATCAATTTGATTTTCTCGAAAAACACAAATTTTTGTGAGAGATCGCCTCATCACAATTCAAAAAAATAACATAAATTTCAAATTCAAAAATACAACAATACCCAACACTCACCCAAAGATAACATGGTCTAGAAAAACTCTCTAAACCCTCGCCGTGGCGCTGGCTAGGGTTCGAGCCGTCAAGGAACTTATGTCCCTAGCGTTGACCCATCGGTTCACCGGGTCGGTGACCCCCGGCTACCCGATGAATATCCGAGTCGGGGGCTCTCCGCTCCCACCTGAATTGGCCCTCGTAGAAATCAATACTCGGGTCCACCACGCCCACCTCTAAAGGGTCGGGCCCGTGGGGACCCACTCATGCGATGAGTCGGGCCCTAGCCCGTCGCCCATCAAAACCATCAAGTAAATACTGACAATAATACCATCCGTATAAATCATAACACGGGGATCCTTTTTCTAGGGACAAGTATTCACATCACGGAAATAAACATTATTTTCCACAAAGCCAATGCCAAAAGTATAACGATGCATAATACCAGTAAAGATCCATGATACCATTCCTATACCAGGAATGAAAACCAGTTCCACAAATATTGTCGGTAAAAACATTTTAATACGCGCACATGATTTCACAAATCATTCCAAATCAAAGCAGCATATGTAGCCATCCAAAAATAAATACATGAATTGAATAATTAAATCACGTATACATGTATTTCCACTATTCACAAATATGTATAATTATACAAATTAAACAACTATTTGGCTTTGTGGAAAATAATGTTTATGCATTATTATACTTTCGGCATTGGCTTTGTGGAAAATAATGTTTATTTCCGAGATGTGAATGCTTGTCCTGGATAAGGATCCTGTGATATGATTTATACCGATTGTATTATTGTTATATCTATATGATGGTTTGGATGGTGACGGCTAGGGATGGCAACGGGTAGGGTATGCCAAAACCCTTACCCGTACCCGTAACCCCTACCCCATACCCGTACCCTTACCCGTATCCTTCAGGGTTAAAAAAATCATACCCTTACCCTTAACCGCAGGGTACGGGTATATCCGCATGGTACCCGCTTACCCGTTGTTCAAATTATCGAATTAAATTTAAATAATAATAAAAATAAATTAATTATACATTATATTACAATCTTTAAACACATCCATAAATTCAAAATTACAAGTTGATATATATTTGTTTATCTTAAATTATATAATCACATAAAAATGACGTCTATTTAGGACTCAATGGTAACTCTACCTTTTTGTTTTGTTCATATTTAACCATCTTGGTTTTTGTTTAAAATTTTTTCATATATCTACTATTTATATTTTATATAGCTTCAAATTTTATAAATATCTAGTAATATTTTGAATATAAAAAACATTATAAGTAATTCTCATAAGTTATATCCAATTGATTTTTTATTAGTATCTTATTTTTCATGATGTTCTTATAATTTTTATATTTATTTATTTTTTAATTTAATTATGATTCTTAATATATATCTAAAATTCAATTTTGATAATATTATCAAATATAAATATAGAAATTAAATAAAATTTAAAATAATATATTAAGAGAAAACTTGAAGTATTATTTTCAAATTAATCACTATGAAAATAGATATTGAGTAAATTGTGAGTAAATGTTTAGTTTTATAAATATATATATATATATATATATATATATATATATATGAGAGGGTAAGGGTACGGGTTTTACCCGTACCCTCTTCAACGGGTAAGGGTAAGGGTAAGGGTACGGGTAGGGTAGGGGCATACCCTTACCCGACCCGTACCCGCTCAAAAACTAATGGGTAATACCCGTACTCGTACCCGCACCCGGTCAAAGAGGGAACCCACTAATGGGTATTACCCTCTTTGACCGGGTACGGGTACGGGTATACCCGTCGGGTAGGGTACAAATTGCCATCTCTAGTGACGGCGGACTAAAGCCCGACTACTGCAGTAGTGGGTTCCCATAGGTCAGCCTTTAGAGGTGGCGTGGTGGACCTGAGTGTTGATTTGTTTAGATCAGGTGGGAGCGTAGAGTCCTGATTGGATGATACATCGGGATTCCGGGGTCACCACAACATCAAGGTTATGAAGACCTTGGCGGCTCCCAACCTAGTTGTGACGACGGCTAAGTCGGGGAGAGTTTTCGGGCTGTGAATTTGAGGACGGTTTTTATATTACTTGTTATTTTGAATTGTGATGAGGGGGCGAAGCCCAGCTGTAATACCTTGAACCTGTGGATAACTGTTGAAAAATATATTCAAGGTATTACTACAGTGGTAGTAAGATTTTTCTACAGAGTAATCTTGTTGAGAAACCCTAAGTGGAAAAATTTAGGGACCTAAATTTAAAAGTTTTAAAAGATTTTGGGTTAAAGAGTAATAGAAAAAAGATTGATATGAAATGTTTCTGGAAACCAAGAACTGGAAGGTAAGATGGAAGGGATCTTTTGGAAATATTGTGCTATAATCCAGGGACCATTGGATAATTTCAAAGGACCGTTTGAGAATACTATGTCATAATTCAGGGACCATTGGTGAGTTTTTCAGGGACTGTTTTGTACGAAATTATATTTTGAGGGACTAAAAGTAAGTTTCAGCTGAAACTTAAGTTGGAGAAAAATCTAGATTTTGATGGTTTGTTTGTTCATCTTCTTCTCCCTTTATCTTCTACAGTAACCCGTGAAAGAAAAAATATATGAACAAATGAGAAGAAAAATGGGAGATTTGAGGTGGAGGATTGGAGATCGTTGGAGAGAACTCACCGGGGTGATGACTTGGCTTGGTAAGGATCTTCCTTTGTGTTGTATTTGGCATGGATGTATGTATGCATATATATATATATATATATATATATATGTATATATTGGTTATTTGATGAAGAAAATGATGGATTTGAATAGAAAAACTTGGTATGTTGTTATAGATGATAAGAGTTTGAAGTTTGTTTTGGAAAAATCTTGTATTTGTGATGAATCTAGCTTGAATGGAGGATGAGATTTTCGATTTTACTGTAGCATTAATGTGGCACAGAGATTAGGGTTTGGTTTGGTTAATTAAGTTGATGATGATGATTAAGGTGTTAATGATGATGGTTAGATTGGAATTGGTTGAGTTAGCCAAGTTGATTTGGTTGGATCAAACCAAGTTAGAATTGATTTGGTTGAGTTGAATTGAATTGATTGAGTTGGGTTTGATTTGGTCGAGTTGGGCTTGATCAAATCAAGTTGAGTGTGGTTGGACTTGAATGGTTTGGTTGAATTAAATTGGTTGAAGTTGATTTGGGTTTGGTTTGGATGTTGGGCTAAGGGTTTTGGGCTGAACCAAGTTCGTTTAATAGATTTTGTATAAAAATTGAGTTGGTTCAAGGCTGGTTGGTTTAATTAAACCTGGTTCAGCGAAATTGAGTTTGGTTCAGTGGAATTGAGGTTGGTTCAGGTTGGTCCAGAATGGTCTAGCCCAAATTGAGTTGGTTTAAGTGCAATTGGAGACAATTTGATTATGCAAGGTCAGGTTTGAACCGATTGGAGTGAGTGGGCCAATTAGAGAGACGGTTATTGATTTTATGTATTTTTTGTTGGGTTCAATTATGTTTTTAGTTGTCATAATTATTTATTTTTATTATATTATCCTGCTAGGTGTTGATTAGGCTTGGGAGGGAGTTCCAGGTCTAGCAAGAAACCTAAGGAAGACCAGGTGAGTTAATAGTGGCTATTATTTAAATTATTGGATTATTATTATTATTTTGAAATAATTATTTAATGGCTAGTATTTTGGAAATGATGGTTTAATTATTTCATTTTATTATGTTTAATTGCGTATGCTGTTGAAATATACTTATATTTATTATTATTTATTTTCCGTTGATGTGCCATGATGATCGTATTGATATATATGATTTTGTATAATTATATGTATTTTTAAATAGTAAAAATATACGTATATATGATTTAATTATTTGGTTCATGTGTTTATTTTTTATGGTTACATATGCTTTGATTTGGAATGATTTGTGAAACCATGTGAGCACATTAAACATGTTTTATCGGCATTGTTAGTGGAATTGGTTTTCATTCCTGATATAAGAATGGTATTGTGTATCTGGGGGCTTTACTGGTATTATGTATTGTTATACTTTTGGCATTGGCTTTGTAGAAAATAATGTTTATTTCCGTGATGTGAATGCTTGTCCTGGATAAGGATCCTGTGATATGATTTATACCGATTGTATTACTGCGGTAGTAGGTCCCCACGGGCCAGCCTTTAGAGGTGGCGTGGTGGACCTGAGTGTTGATTTCTACGAGGTCCAGTTCAGGTGGGAGTGTAGCGTCCTAACTGGATATTCATCGGGTAGCCGGGGTCACCGACCGGTAGGGGTGGACATGGGCCGGGCGACCCATGGGCTGGCCCGAACCCAGCCCAAAAAATACAGGGCCTGGGTTTAGAAAGTTGGCCCAAAAAACTGGGTTGGGCTCAAATATTTGGCCCGATTGAATTTCGGGCTGGGTTTGGGTCAGATGAATTTTAACCCGACCCGACCCGGCCCGACCCGAATAAATAAATAATATATATAATACATTATTTATAATATATATATATAATTATATATATATATATATAATAGTAATAGGCTTGAGTAGGCAACTTTTTAGCCTTTGATTTTAGATTTTTTTAATATAAAAAATATATTGGAATCTGTGCATGCAAGCTTTCATCTAATTGTGTCTTTGTTTTTTTCGTTTGAGGGCTCAGGGATGACATATGACATTCAAATAATGAAAAAAAGTGTTTGTTTTTATTTCTACTTCCATTATCAAGCTTCTCTCCTCCATCAAGCTTTTCTCCTCTTGCTTTAACCAACCGCCATGCTCTTTCATTTTTTTGCGAGTCATCCATTTCATATCCGGTGAAGATTTGGCCATCCGGGTAATATATTCTTAGACTCTTCTTTTTGATGTGCAGTGTGTACTAGTATTTTTGCCTCTTTTTAATCAAGTCACTTTTTATATGAATGTGCGGGCATTCTTCTTTTTTTGGAATCTTGAATTCACACTTCATGAGCTTTCTCTAGGGTTCCATGATCAAGCTTTTTCTCCTACTTTTAAGCAATCATTGTGCTCATTTGATTTTTCACTTCATCCATTTCATCTCAAGGTAAGGTCTAACCATCCAAGTAATAAATTCACTCTTATACTTCAGCTTTTAGATTTTTTTATTTATAAATTAATTTTTTTATTACACCACATGAATTTTTCTATTGATTTTTAATTTTTGTTTGTTAATTTTTATTCAATAGATATGGAAAGTCAATCAAGTACACCAATTAATCTTGGTGATGAAAATGTTGAGCCTGAATCAAAGCGTGGTAGATCGGATGTGTGGGAGCATTTTGACAAATTACCACCAATTGATGCAAATTCACAAAGAGCTCAATGCAAATATTGTAAGAAGGCATATTCTTGCAAAAGCACAGGAGGAACATCGCATTTGAGGAGGCACTTGACTAAATGTCCGAAAGCGTGTTTGTCGTGACATTAGACAATACACAATTTCTCATCAAACAACAACCGGTGATGCGTCATTCTCAAATTATAAAATTGATGTTGAGATCATTCGTAGAGAAATTGCTATGATGATTGCTATTGATGAACAACCTTTCATAATGGTTGAGAATATTGGATTTAGGCGTGTGATAGAAGTTGCATGTCCTGAATTTAAAATGATGAGTAGAAAAACAATCAAAAGAGATATTATGTTGCTATATAAGCGGGAAAGACAGAATTTGAAAGACATATTGATTGAGTGCCCTAGTAGAATATGCTTAACATCAGACACTTGGAAATCTATCACTGAAGATCACTATATTTGTGTTACGGCGCATTTTATTGATCATGAATGGTTGTTGCATAAGAGGCTTATCCATTTTAAACTCATTCCACCTCCAGTATGACAGCTTTTTCTATTGAAGATGAAATTAATACATGTGTTGCTCAATGGAACATTCAACATAAACTATTTAGTATCACTTTGGATAATCCGAGTACAAACGATGTGTTGTTTCATTGCTTAAGAGTCGTCTTAACCAGTGGGGTTTTCTTCCTTGTGATGGTGAATTCTTTCATATACGATGTTGTGCTCATATATTAAATTTGGTTGTGCAATCAGCATTTAATCTTATTATGTTGACCATTGGCAAGTTGCGTCTTGGTGTAAAATATGTGAAGCAATCCACTCATAGAAGAAAGAAATTTTATGATATTGCAAAGAAGTTAAATTTGGACATTAGAAAAAAATTATGCCTTGATTGTCCAACCAGATGGAACTCTATCTATGACATGCTTGTTGTGGCACTTCATTACAAAGCTGCTTTCTTATATTTGGGTGAAAGAGACAGTAATTTTATATATAAGCTTAAGCGATCAAGAGTGGAATGATGTTGCTTTGTTTTGTGCAATTTTTTTGAAGTCTTTCCATGAGGGTGACTTGCGTATTTTTACTGTGTCAAATATCCTACTTCTAATTTATATTTTAAAGGTGTGTGGCAAATTCATCGTAAATTGCTAAATGTGGTTAATGAACCAGAAAGCTTCTTGACACCTATGGTTAAAAGAAATGCGAGAGGAAGTTTGACAAATATTGGTCCGAATATAGCTTGATTTTTATCTTGTCTCTGTGATTTTTGGATCCTCGCTATAAAGTTAAATTTGTTGAATTTTTGTTATACTAAAGTGTATGGGATGGAATCTAGAGAATACACTTGAATGTGGTTGCTACTCTTTATAAATGTTTTGAAGCTTACAAAAAAGATCGAGCATCTTCTTCACAGTATACTATGAGTTCCAAAAGCAATTTGACTATTAATGATGATGATTATGATGAAATGCAAGAGTTAGATGCATTTGAAGGTCATGTTAGTAGAGTTCAAATGCAAAAATCAGAGTTGGATCTTTATTTGGAAGAACCATGTTTGGATCGAAATGTGGAGTTGGATGTTTTGGATTTTTGGAAGTCTTGTTCAATGAGATTCCCAGACCTCTCAAGCATGGCTCGTGATATTTTAACTATTCCAATATCCACTGTTGCCTCAGAGAGCACATTTAGCACAAGCCGACGAGTGATTAGTCCTTATCGAGCTTCACTACAGTCAAAGACAATACAAGCTATAATGTGTCTTCGAGATTGGTTGCGAGCATCCTTTGAACCAAGTAAGTTCATTATGTTTTAAGAAGTTATGTTAGTATGTTTTAACTAAATATTTTTAAAAATATTGAATTATGGTTGTAATTAATAATTTAAAGGAAAAATCGATGGGGTGGTTGGTGTTGAAGAAAAATGATTTATCTTCAAGTTCGATTACGTGGATGACTTTTTCAACATAGGTATTTTCTTTAAATATTTTTAAATTTTTAGGGCTACTTTTTTTATATGTTTATATTAACATTTTGTTTAATGGTGTTTTGCATAGGTTATTATCTTCTTTAATCTATTTGATGGGGATCAAGAATTAATTCTTTGGTGATTTTAATTATGTAATATTTGCTTCTTATGGGACAATTGTTGAACTATTGTACTACTTATGTAATATTTGCTTCTTATGAAACTCTTGTAGAACCATTGTACTACTTATGTAATATTCTACTACTTATGAAACTCTTTTTGAATCATTGTACTACTTATGTAATATTTGCTACTTATGAAACTCATGTTGAACCCTTGTACTACTTATTAATATTTGTTTTTTATGAATGGTATATTTGTACTTGATGTAATATTTGTTGATAATATTACTACTTATTTATATAGAATTTATTTGAACCATTTATAATACTTGTGTTGTATTTTTTTTAATTGTTTGAAAAAATTTTAGGGGTTGTAGTAGTAGTTTTATTTAGTTATTTCAATTATTTCATAAAAACATTATTTATTTTTTGGGTTGGGTTGGGCTGGGCCTGGGCCTAATGACAATCAAATGGGTCGGGTTTGGACCAAGACAATTTGGCCCGAACATGGCCCTGCCCGGCCCAGCCCGAATATATGGGCTGTATTTTTGAGTCTAGCCCAGCCCAGACCCGACCCAGCCCGGCCCATGTCCACCCCTACCGACCGGTGAACCGATGGGTCAACGTTAAGGACATGAGTTCCTTGACGGCTCTGAACCTAGCCGCGGCCACGGCGAAGGTTAGAGAGGTTTTTTAGACCATGTTATGCTGGGTGAGTGTTGGGTATTGCTTTATTTTGAATTTGAGATTTATGTTATTTTTGAATTGTGATGAGGGCAGTCTCTCACAAAATTTGTGTTTTCTGAGAAAATCGAATTGATGTTGATTTCTGTTGAAATTCAGTTTCAAAAGTTCTTTAAATTTGTTTTTTTTCTAAAATTCTGGTATTTGTGAAAGTTGGGAAAATTATTTGAGAAATTGATCTTTATATGCTTTTTGTATATTACTTTTAAATTATTTGAAATTATTGAGCCACTATCGACCAACTGAATGTGCTGTAGTTGCAGGAGAATGACCTTAGTAGATCTCTGTTTGACTATAGAGCTAGTCAGGGTTGAGTGCAGGACTACAGTGGGTCCCCCCTTTTCTTCTTTCTTGTTATTGGTGTTGTGATCTTGTAGCGGTTGTACCCGCAGATTTGAGTAATTATATTTGTTGTAGTTATGTATTTGAATCATGTAGTTGGTGTAAAGTTGTAAATTGTGATTTTTAAGTCTAATTTGGTTTCTGAGGGGTGTCAGGTTTCCAGTTAAAATGGATTTTTAACTGATGGGTGCCACATTTACCTCGGTAGAAGGTGTGGGTGTGACACAAATTAACACTAAATATTGTATTTTAATTTTATGATATTGTACATCAGAGGATGATTCTCTAGTTGCTCGATATTCGTGTGGGTTCTCATATTTCAAAAGATTTCTTCAAACTATGCACTTTAACTAATTTTTCACCCTTCATTCACGTAATTCAGCCTACCTTGCTTCCATATTTTCATCCACATCTTTACAATCACATTTAAGTTATTTGTTCTCTTCGCTTTTGCCTTTCTCTTTGTTGCTCTATGACCAATCAAACAAACTTCGACTTCATTGTCATTTATATTACGATTTGTATCTGCATTACATGAAAATGTGTAGGCATCTCTTTTGTTGATCTTTGTTTCATTGAAGACCTAGGAAGAGGAGTGCTTCCTTTATCTTTTAGATCATCTTTCAACATCACCCAAACATGATTGTGAAAGAAATGTTTTCTATGACTGATAATATAGAGTACGAGCACGTTCCTTTAACTAGTTATATATTACTCCATCTACTATGATGCTCCCCATCAATTTGTTGCATAATTGGTTGAATTCATTAACCATTGGAAGCATCCAGAACAAATGTTGCTTATAACTAGTTGGTTTTCTTCTTGGACTAGATCTTCTATTTTCATTGAAATACTTGGTACTCATTTTCAAAATGTTTTGTCATTTTGGCAAGAACCTATAATGTTATTAGTTGAAATTGTAAGCCATGAACTCACTAAACCATAGTAGACATTTTGTGGCGTTTATATTTTGATTTCCCGGTACTTTAAAACAACGCTATCTATAAAACCGGCGCTACATTAAAATGCCGGCCCAAGTGTCGGTGATACATTTGTCAGGATATTCCCGGCGTTTTATTAATTAAAATCACCGCAATGTTAGCAGCGTTTAAACATTTAAGAGCCGATACCATTACGGCGACGCTCAACATCAACAGGGGTTGTTAATGGCGTTTATAGATATAAACGTCACCAATTATTCATGCATACAGTAGCATTTATAGTATAAAATGCCGTGCACTTATTAGTGTTATTCTCGGCGTTTATAGATTAAAACACCGCGAGGTCTCTGTCGTGTATCCGAAATCTGAGGATTTGTTTTTCGGTGTTTATGGATTTTTTTTTAAATAAATGCCGAGAACAATTATACCAAATTTGTGTGATTTCAGCAACATTCACATTTTTTCTGGCCATTTTATAATTAATGCCACTGAAAAACCTGGAATAACCATTACCATTATAACACTCACATATATACTTGTTTACACACACAAATAATCAACCATATGCAATAGTTGATGATTTCTAATAATCTACATTCATTCCAACAAGAAGTCACATATTAAGGATTCCAATCATAACACAATAAGTTCCAAAAACACCAAAACAACTAATATCAATGTCTGTGATTCTTGTTCCACATAAAGTCATAGCATAACATATATATAAATGACTAAAGACCTCCAATGCATCTCCAACGCCATTAATTAATAATCTATAGAAGAGTTATCCTGCAAATAAAATAAAATCATTAGAAGATGGACCTAGGTATAATCAAAATAATTCGTGCACTTTTATAATACCTGCAACTGCAAGGATGCACCAATATTGTTAATCCTGGGGATAGTAACACCAGAAAACCGATTTTGTAAAAAGCTAAGTAGAGCATTGTATTGAGTATTTTGTTGTACTACTTGAGCTCATTCTTGCATACGCTCGTCTTTCATTTTTTGCATTTCTTGTTCCATTTGATGAAGTCACTCAACAACTTCACTTGATTGAGTGTTTGAGTTGGTAGACTTTCGGTTTCTCAAGCCTCCATAATAGCTTTTGGGTGTTGGACCTAACCCAACCCCTCTTACTTGGCCACATCGTTCTTTTCCAATAACTTGTGTCTAAATTTCAGTTTCAACCATTTGCATATCCTCATCTATTGTTTGACATCCAACTAACTTCTCATTTGCTGACTCCTATATCAAGAAACAATTTTTAAAAGAAATAATATAATTTAAAACAAATTGTAAAGTGATTAAAGAACACTAAAAGCATAGGTATTACCATAATTTATTTGGTTTCCGTATTCATGTGAGACCTATCCTTCTTCGTATGGGTTGCTCTAAAAAGTTCTAGGCGACCTACTTTTCTTCCTGTGCTAACCTCCTACAAGTAATTGAACAAAAAATAGTTTGAATGACAAACATAAAAAGTTTATGGTTACATACCATTTCTTTTTTCTTTCTCGTGAAACTCTTTGATCCACAAGTGTGTGTATATTTTTTGTTGCTTTCTACTAGCAACCCCAAGTTTATTTGAATCCTACGTACGACATGCATTTTAAATTATAAATAACAAAGATAAGATACTTTCATTGAAATAAGCAAAATATTTACTCCAACCTCTCCTTTCTTTGAATACCAAAAGTCAACTAATTGTTCCCATTGCCATCAAATAGTAGCACTTGGATGTATGTCCTTGTTTACCTGCAGACCTTCTTCTAGTTTGAAATGTTTTGTTTTCAAATCATGCTTATAATCCCTCCATTTCTTCCCCAAAGATTTGAGCACATACTCTCTTGAAATTTCAAGGGAAAATCGTAACTATATGAAAACATTATAAACCATTTGGATTAGTAATAGAACTTACTACCTACGCTTGCATAATTATAAGCATAACATTTGAACAATTCAGTTATGTGAATTTACCTCAATAAATTTGAATAATTCATCCTTTAATGTTTTTGTTATTTTATGCTAACTCTCATATTGGAGGCCAATATGTTGACCCGATCGAGCCAGCATACCTAGAAATGCAGCCAATAATTGTGCTTCGGGTCCAACTGGTTGTCCTAATTGATTGGAACTCACTAAAATGCTTTCTTGAGGAGGTAATGTCCATAACTCTTTTATAGTAGTTCGACCTCTTTTTCTTTGTTGTCCTTCATTATCAACTACAATAATATATATATATATATATATATATATATATATATATATATATATATATATATATATATATATCATAATATATTACTATCCATGCAAATACAATGATTTTTAATTGCAATTGAAGACCATGAAATTACCTAAATTTAAATCACTGCCTTCATTGATTGGGTGAAGATTATCTAATCTTATGCATGTGTTATTGGTTGCAACTTCATTATTAAGGTTTGAATCTTATGAGGATGACGAAGTTGAGCTTTGTGGAGTGACGTCAGGTAATGGAGCAGACCTTGTAGAACCAACATGGATTGGTGGAATCGAGCTATGTGGTGTAACGTCAGGTAATTTTGCAGACCTTGTAGCACCACCAGCATCACATCCACTTGTATTGTTCACAGCATGGTTGGATTGGACCATCTTGATACCCTTCAACTTTAATCTCCACATGGTTTCCCTTGTCTGCAAAAAATAAAAATAAAAAATAAAAATAATAAAATTGATATAGTTAATATGCATTTAGTTTGGACTAACATAATGTAGGTGGACTTAGACATCTAAAAATAAACAAGTATAAAGACAAATAGTTGGAACAAAAAATTATTCAGTCAGCTTGAAGCAACGAGATGCAAATATGCAATAGTCATATAATGTCATGGGCAAACAACAACAATAATGTACATTAGAAGATGATAATACACTAGAATAAGGCATTTTAGACATTTATAAGACTATGCAAAATATCTTTTTGTTCATATCAATATCTATTATAATAAAAATTAGAAAAATATCTATGTTAACATCATGTGTTCTATCTGAACTCTGTTTTGCAAAATATCTCAAGTTTTCTTGTCTCTTTTCCCACCAAACATGAGAAAAAAAAAATCATCTTCTAATAGATATTGATAACATATGAAGTTCTTTGTGAGTAAATTAATCCATTATTAGTTCATTTTTCATTTATTAGTTCTATGTGTGTGTATATTTATCTCCTTCCGAAGCTAACTTCAAAATAACACGAAGACTAACCTACTTTCTTCGGGCCAGCATTAAGCTTTAGGAAAAACCTTTTGAGATGGAGCTGCTCTTTCTCGACTAATATGGCTTATGTTTGCACCCTGTACAGGTTTTAATATAAGTAAACATCATGAATATTAATTCATGAATATTATCTAGATAACAATTATACAACCCAAATAAATAAACAAATAAATAAATAAAAACTAACCTTGCAATGATAGAAGAAGACATGAAGAAGACCATCATTGAAAGTAGCAAACCCTAAAATTCCTATGGAATTATTAAAAAGGAACATGAAGAATGGAACAATGGGCGAGTGTCAACAATCAAAACTGAAAATATCTACAAATCAAAACTGAATGGTGAGTGTCAACAATCATAAATGTCATCGTCACCATCTTGACGGGCCCAATGAGCGGCATCATATGCACTGAAAATACCCTCATCAATGGAAGGTAAACATTCGGTTGTAGGTCCAAAATATGCAATTTCATCACCCATGTCATACACCTCTCTCTGTTGATTGCATATCGCAACGAACCAACCAGGTTCTTTTGGGTCTTCAGAATAAAAAAACTTGCTTCACTTGAGATGAAAGCACATATGGCTCATTGAGAATGTGTTCGCCCGTGTCAATTGTGTGAGAAAAATTAACCATTGTGAAGCCATATTTATCATTCTTGATTCCCCTACTATTTTTTGCATCATCCCAATAACAGCGATATAGCACAACCTTGAACTTGTTGAAATAATCCAACTCAATTATATCAGTCAATATCCCATAATAGTCGACATTTCCTTCTAATGGATTAGCATCCCGTGCACTACCATAGCTCATCGTGGAAGAAGTAACAAGAACTCTAGAATTTTGCGTTCTTCTACATCTTTCCCGAGATTTTGCATGAAATCGAAATCCATTAATGATGAGCCCTATATACCTTTTTACAATCCTATTTGGACCTTGTGAAAGGAATTTAACTTCTTCAACCACATCACTACAATGAGAAATTTACCCAAATTACATGTATGTAATTAAACATATGTATTTGAATGTACATATATTAATGGGGAATTGATATAGTTAAAAGTTATTCCAATTGCTTACATTTTGCCCCAACCATTCATGGCAAGTTTCAGTAAATTTCCTATCAACATCCCATGCATTTGAACGTCGACCACGCATTTGATATCTCAATATATTTTTATACTCACTACAAGTAAGGATAATATAGCATGTCAACACACTATTCCATCACCAAATAAAAAAGCCAAATATGTTTGCCTTACTCCTGGAATGGTTCAATAGCTTTATGATGTAATAGCACATAACAATGTGCTTGTGCCCATGATCTATCATCCAACTCTACCACATCAATTTTCCCTATTGGCTCTCCACCATTGGAATAAATAACAGCTTACAATACTCTCATCATGCACTTGTCTTAGATTTCTCGCAGGTTTATCACATACAGTTTCAACATCAAACAAATATCTTGAACAAAAAGTTACACATTCTTCTGCCAGATTTCCTTCTATAATAGGCCCTTCAGGAAATCTCTTATTTCAAACATAATTTTTTAACTTGAGCAAAAACCTATAACAATAAGGTAAAAATATTAAGCCCACGAATTTTGCTTGATAAGATATTATAAGAATTATCGAACGAGGAAACTAATACCGTTCGATTGGATACATCCATCGATAATAAACAGGACCACTGAGCTTAGCCTCCAATGGAAGATGTATAACTAGGAGCACCATTATATTGAAGAATGAAGGTGGGAAAATCTTTTCTAAGTGGTATAAAGCTATTGCTGCTCGATCTTGAAGCTTGTCAATGTCTTCCATCTTAACTAATTTACCACAAAGGATTTTGAATATATTTGAAAGTTCTGTAATGGCAAGAGTCACTTGTTTTGACATGGATGAGTGCAAAGAAATTGGAAGAAAATCATGTAGTAATATATGATAGTCATGAGATTTTAACCCTTGAAGTTTTCGTTCTTTCTCATTCACAGCTTTGGAAATATTTGAAGAGTATGAATCTAGAATTTTTATATTCCTTAATACATAACAAAAGAGATCTTTTTCAGCTTTGGACATGGAAAAGGATGCCGGTGGTAGTCTTGTATTTTCATTGGAAAGATATTTAGGATGAAGCTCTCGACGAATGCCCAATTCCACCAAATCTAGTCTACTTTTTAAATTGTCTTTTGATTTCCCATCCACATTAAGAATTGTTCCAATAATATTTTTACAAATATTTTTCTCAATGTGCATGACATCAAATAATTTTTCTCAATATGCATGACATCGAGATTGTAGGGGCAAAAGATTATGCTCCCATAAGGTAATTCAAAGAAAATGGCTCGCTTCTTCCATAGTATTACAGCATATGATTCATCTTTCCTCTCACCTTATCCTCATCATTATCTACATGACTACATTGGACACTTGATGTCATCTTTTCACTGATGTAGAAGTAGATTTGGATTTCTTCAAATTATATTTTCATCCATTTCCCATATATAAACTGCAAATCTTTTAACATTAACAAAAATATTTGATCGAGAAATTGTGGAGGAGCTCACGCATCTCAAGCTGTGAGCGTCAAACTTATGTTTTTATGTGATCGGAATGGATGATCATTTCCTAACCACACGTCGATGTCTATGAAACAAAACCTTTTTCCCATTAGATAACCATCTTGAAGAAAGTTTGTGCTCACACTGACAAGGGACATGACATATTTTTCACTTTGCGTGCTCCAACTTGATAAATTTGCGTAAGTAGGAAAATCATTAATAGTCCATAATAAAACAATCCTCAGCTGAAAATTCCTTCTCATTGATGCATTAAATGTCTCAACACCAACCCACAATTGCTTTAACTCTTTAATAAGAGGTTGCAAGTAGATGTCGATATCATTTTCAGGACCTTTGTCGTATGGAATAATCATTGATAAAGATTTGAAAAAGAGGTTAGCTTCATCCCAATCCATGGTGATAAATTATAGGAATTAAAAACTACTAGCCAGTACCATAAGATGTACTTAAAATCTTGAATGGGTTAAATCTATCTGAAGAAAGCCCAAGCCTAACATTTCGTGGTTTAGAAGCAAAATCTGGATATCTTGCATCAAATGATTTCCATGTCTCAGCATCGGTAGGGTGTCTCAAACAACCATCATTTGTTCGACCAGTGAGTATGCCAAACCATATCAACTGCAGTCTTAGAAGACATGAAAATCATCTGCAATCATGGTATTAAAGGAAAATACCGTAAAACCTTTGCAGGTCTCTTATGAACGATATCACCATCATCATCCAAAGATTGTTTGGAATCATTTGACACCTACGAGAACACCCAGCACATGATAAGATTGTTGATGTTCATTAAACTCCCAATATAGCATGTGTCACACCACCCCTTCTCCCAGGGTAAATGTGGTACCCATCGATTAAAAATCCATTTTAACAAGAAAATTGACACGCATGAAAAACCGAATCGGACTTCTGAGGGCACAATACCAACTTTACACGTTCACAGGGGTTCAAATACGGATCAATTTGCCAATTAATCCAACATGCGGGTACAACCACTACACAATCCGACCTGTGGCGAAGAAAGAAAAGGGATCCAGCGTAATCCGAACTTAGCCTTGTCGGCTACTATATTCTCGCACATGCCAACTAGTAAGGTCTTGCTCCTGCAACTACAGTATATTTAGTTGGCCGATAGTGGCTCAATAATTTCAAATAATTAAATATAGCGTATACAAATATAGAAAGATCAATTTTTCCCAAAATAACTTCCAAACTTCCATAAAGACCAGAAAGCATTTTGACAAAAATACAACTTTAAAGAGTTTTACGAAACACAAATTCAACATCAAATCCATTTTCTGAAAATACAAAATTTGTGAGAGCTCGCCCTCCTAGAGCGACAACTAGGTTTTGCCCCTCACCACACATTCAAGATAATACTGCAAAAGAAACACAGTTTGGATAAATCTCAAATTCGGTGATAAAAGCGATGACCCAACACTCATCCGGCATAGCGTGGTCTAGAAAAACTCTCTAAACCTTTCACGTAGCTAAGGCTAGGGTTCGGGAACCGTCAAAGGTACTCATGTCCTTGATGTTGACCCATCAGTTCACCGTTGGTGACTCGACTACCGTGAATATCCAATCGGGGCTCTACATTCCCACCGAACTGGCCCTTTAGTAGTCGGCCGGTCTACCATGCCACCTCAATAGGGATGGTCGTGGAGACCGCCCTCTGCGATGAGGATACCACCAACCAAGTAAATACAAGCATGTATCTCGCAACAAGGAGTTCATAACCAGGACAAAACTCAACATTCAAAACATCGCGCATTTCTCCACGGAAATGCTAAACACAAGGGTATCCAAAAGATTTTTACTATAAATCAACGCACACATTTACTGAATCACATAACAATCGAAAATCTCGCCTTTGAACAATAATGCTTTCAAGTATGAAATAAGCATAAATAACTCATTTCAAATCCAATAAAGTCTCAATGCCGATGTAATAACCAATAAAACTTTACTTAAGCAATGTAGAATAATCACAGGTATTCTCTTAGAAGAATTTAGCATAATTTAATTGTTAAAACCGGATATACTAATATGATTGCTACGGCATATCGCAAATAAACATAAGTAATCTTTAACAATATAAAAACATTAAATAATATAAAATGAAATAATTAAACAATTATTTCCAAATAGTAACACTACCCACTCATCTGCCTCTTTTGGGTTTTACAGCGAAACCTGGAACTCCCTCCCAAACTCAACAACAGCCCTGGAGAGCAAACGAAATAAAAAGTGAATGAAATGCGACTAATGGCGATGAACCCAAAAATACAAGAAACAAATAACCGACTCTCTAATTGGGCCCCACTCACCTCCAACGGTTAAAACCCGACCTTGACTAATCAGAATCGGTCTCGATTGCACTCAAAACCAACTCAATTGAGGCTAATACCATCACGAACCAACTGCAGACCAATCCTCAATTCAATGAACCAAGTTCAGATTTGTTATACAAAGTCTATTAAACCCGCTTGGTTCAGCTGAACCTAATTCTCCTCGAATTGGTTCACCACAATGTCATTAGCCCAAAATCTCAACCAAGTCTAAATCAACCTCAACCAACCAACCTAGCCAAAAACAATTCAAGTCCAACCCTGATTCATCTTGATTTGATCAAACCTAGACCAAATCAATTCAATTAAACCCAATCACAACAACTCTCATCCAACCCAACTTCAAATTCAACCAAATCAATTAAACCAATCAGCTTAATTTCCAACCAACAGCAATTTGATCGAACCAACTCAACCAAACCAATTTAACTCAACAACACACTTCCAACCATTATCCTCACCATCTTAATCATTATCATCAACTTAATCGCCCCGAATAAAAAGCTTCAATCTACGTCAGCTACGGTCAAAAGTCTTCTAGATATAAGCGAGAATTCATCGCTCCATTCCATACAAAAATCTATCTCTAATACAAATATTTTTCATATAAAATCATCGATATCCATTTCTTCCATCCTCTCCATCTACCTTTTTCTTCCAAACTCTCATTTTTCTTCATCAACTAACCACACAAACAAACATCTTCTTCATCAACCATCTTCTCCTTCATCAACCAACAACACCTACAAACGATCTTCTTCTCCACAACCACCACACACATACAAACATACAAACCTACACCCATACATCTTAAAAACAACATTATTTAAAAACCTTTTACTAATCAAACACCAAGTTCCTTCTTCTCTCAAACCTTTAAGCTCCTTATTCTTTCTCTTTCTTTTTCATTTCCTTCTCTTTCTTCTCCTTCTTACTCTCGGGTTCTTGTAGCATCCATGAAGAAGGATAAAGTAAAACCACAAAAACCAGAGGATTCGACCTTTTACTCTCTTTATTTAAAAAGTCCTTAAAATTCACATTCGGTCCCTAAAAATAAAAATTTCTTACAAAAAGATCTACGAAAAAGTCACCAATGGTTCTGAATCGTAAAATAATATTGCAAAAAGGTCCTTACAAATTATCCATAGGTCCCTAGATTATAAAACCGTATTACAAAAAGGTCCCTATCTCTTCCCTTCTAGTCCTTGGTATCCAAAACATTTCATGTATATCCTTTTTCATTACTCATGAATACAAAATCTTCTAGAAAACTTTCACATAGGGTCCTTGTTCTTTTCCACTTGGGGTTATTCATCAAAATAGCTACGTAGAAAAATCTTGTGCAATTATAATAGTACCATGAATATAATTTCCTACAAGTATCCAAAGGTTCGGTATTATAGCATGCGACCAGTGGGGCAACTATTAATCATAGCCAAGACTAAAATCCTTGATGACTTTCTTGAACTCATGACTACTAATGTAGTAGCGAGGGTAAGGAATTCTTTAGAAATTCAATCAACGGATCGAGCCCTTTCGGTCATCCCACACATGCATTTCGGATGAAGCAGATTGAATCTGATACAATATAGAATGCTTTGGTCCCTTATAAAGGTTTTCGTTCATTTTTGTTAGTAACTTGTAAAACATTACAGCTTCCTCTAAAGGTTGTTCATCATTTATCCCACACGTAGTTCCATCCCCAACATTCACTTCAACATCAATTTCACAGATATTAGGATCCGAAGTCTCTTGATCAACTTGATGCATATTAAAAGCATCCCTTAACAATTCATCCATGCCATCCTAAATTGAGGGGTTATGTTATGAGAATTTAAATTTGAAGCATCTGTGAAAGTGGTTGTTATATTAGTAGTAGGTGATGGAACATGTTCTCCATGGAAAAACCAACATGTATATCCTTGTAGAATTTCATCACATATTAAATGTTCAAGACCTACTTCACGGGTTCGCCAATGAATATTTACGCACTTTACAGCAGCGTACAATCATACCATCTTGACTTGCATTACGGAATGCAAACTTAAGAAATTCTTCCACTCCATTTTCATATTCTTGGCTCAGCACCTTGACTTATGCATCCAATTCTTATTCATTTACGCTTAATATATAAAAATAATAATCGAGATAGTTACAAATTATATGTTCATGTGATACGTGAAGATTAAATATTGATTATTATAAAGAGAAATCCCTACCTTGCAATTAATGTTATGTATGTATGTACCATACAATGCATAATATAAAACTAATTTAAAATTAAAACTATTAAGAAATATAAGGTTTTAAACTAAATTGAAACTATTCAATTGATAACATATATATATATATATGTATATGTATGTATGTATGTATGTATCAACTTCAAGCGATATTTTTAACCAAAAAAACAAATCCAAGCAAGAGAAAAAAATTAAATAAATAAATTCTTAAATAGGTTATTAGAATGTATATAGACATTAACCCATAATGAAGGTGTAATAGCTACAAAAGTAAGATAATAATTCAACTTCACTAGTCAGAGCCTATTCCAAAGAGATATATCGTACTTTGACCTAAGCGGGCGAAAGGGAAAAATCGATACACTAGGTGGCATTCTCTACCTTGCTTAGAGTGGTAAATATGAATTATATATATATATATATATATATGTGATTTACAAAGGTAGGCGATGAAATTGAGTGAAAACCTTCTATCTTGCTAAGAAATCAACTAATAAATGTTTTGGAGATTTTTTGATGGAAGGAAATTCCCAAGTATACTTCAAACTCAATCATTGGAAAATTTTTCTCAGATGAGTTGAGGGCATTTATATAGGAGCATTTATTCTTGCTTGGTTTGCTAGGGACTTAGGGTTCTATTTGTTTTTCATCCCAACTAAATTTCCTTGGTGGAAAAATACAACCATCGATGTGATTCACTCTAATGTGGTCTTAAAGGAATCCATTAGTATGAATCATCTTTCTTCGGATACACTACATAAAAGTGCATCAAAGAGAATACGTTTCATTTCTTTATCGGTGATGTTGATAATCATAATGATTTTTATGACAAGCTGATTCGAGAATATTGTGGTTTATACTTGTGCTTGGATATTTCTGAGAAAAGTCTATTGTATGCTATGTTTTGTTCATCAAAATATGTCTAGTACCACCCCTAAAACTTCTATTTGCGTTCATATTTCTATGTTATAGCATGACCAATCAAATTAGTATGCATGACATTCTACTTGAGCCACTTATGCTTTTAGATGTGGCCTTTATATTCGTTTGAGAAAAATGCCTTCGAAAAGGCAAGTAAATAATATAGTGAGACAAATCATACATATATGATTGGAAAGATTACAAGGTTAATGCAGTCCTTTTGATAGCTAAATTATATCAATATCGAGGCACGATATAAAATCATACAAAGTAGGAGCGAGATAAGATGAGTTTTGTACATAAAGTACTTGTGAACCTCTGAATCAAATGATCTTTTTCAAAATGAGGGGAGGGGCTCAAGTATGGGTTCTAGGAGATCCTCCTTATTCCTTAAAAATCACACCAAAATCTCATAAAAACCAAACACAAAAACAATCTAATGGCGAATACCCAAATCCTAAGCTCACAGGATAGAACTTGAGATTCTTAAGGATCCACGACTACCAATCAATCTACCTCCTTCACATCAGAAACCATCCTTGAGGAGTCGCAACATAGGGTGCGAATACGGTGAGTTTAGCAAGGATTTACCATGAATTCTTGAAAGATAGAAAGATTACAACATACAAACCTCAGCGAAATGAAAAATACCTAAAAAGGCACGATCGGGAAGCAAGGCTGCGAGGAAAAGAGCGATCGGGGTGCAAATCCTCCACGAGATCTAGACATCTCACTGTAAGGATGATGATCGGGAGAAAATCGAGAGCAATGCTCTCTTGGCTCGCCACACACACACATAGAGAAAGAGAGCAAGAGACAAACACCACGCGGTGAGAGGCCCGTGATTTTTGTAAATATTTAGAAAAACAAATCTCTTGGCATTTATACATCTAAACACCACAGTTAAAAATTTGTTTCTATTATAATTCATTGAGAAAAATGAACTTCACCAACGTTTATTTCAAAAAGCGATCGATTCAAATAACACATATGCACTGGCGTTTTTAATATAAAAAGCATACAAACAAAATAATTTCTTTGACGCCCAGGTTTTTCTTAGCCCACAAAGCAACTTGCCCGGCGTTTTGGTCAACAAACGCCATACAATGTAATATCTTGCCGTTATTTATGTAAAATGCCGTCATAAAAGTGCCACAAAAGCACTAATTTGGTGTAGTGGTAGGTGGTGAAGCATCTTTGAAGGGGAAGATTTCACCAAAGTGTGACGTGTCTTGAGATGAGGGAGACCATTATGTGAGTGGTTGATTTGTGTTTGAATATCCTAATAAGAGTAGTATAGTATGTCTCTACATGTTTTACGCTCTATTTCTCGTATGCAAATCATATTTTTACCAAAGGTGGATTTATTAGAATGGTTTGAACATATTTTGTGCACTTGAAAACTATGGATGCATCTTATTAAAAACTTGAATATTTGTTTTTGTTTATACTGAAAGTGATATGTTCGTATGTATACATGTTTGTACTCAAAAGTGCATATGGTTAATGTTTCCTTGTTTAACCATTATATGAGTGATTTTATACTATTGCTCTTGAGAATATGTTATTTGAGTCAAAAATGTTGAATGACGATATCTTGAGATGTAAATTGAAAAATGAGATGCTTATGCATAGAGTTTTGGCTTTAATGGTGACTATGGGCCACTAACCCAACTTAGGTCTGGCGACATTGCAATGGGGATCCCCTCGCTGACCTAATAGGAGGCGGTGATATGGCTGGCCCTATGTTTATCGCTAGTCGAGAGGTGCATGAGAGCCACTGACAGGGTTCAGGAAGGCTGATACCTTCATTCATGTGAGCAACCCCTAGGTCACCACATGGAGATCTCAGTGGCCAAAGCTAAGGGAGACAACGTTCTGAATTTTTGAAATTTAAAACACCTTGGAGGTCCCATACCTAGTTGCGACCATGATTAGGTCAGGAATGATTTAAGGCCAACATATGATTTAAATGATTTTGATCAGTGTGTCGAAAACTTAATTTTTATGTTTCATTGGATAATTTATAGTTTTAAACTATCGATTCTACTGTCGAGTCTCTTTGCTTATTATTTCTGTGTACTCTTAGAAGACTATTTTCAGATAATATATTATTTTATGCAAATCAACACGATTATTCTTTTATGCCGCTAACTACATTTGACGACTTTATTATGAGATACGTAATACTCTTTGGCCAAGTCTGCTTCCACGCCGTCATCACTCGCTCGTGCACCTACATGTCACCTCGCTCTCTCTCCTTTCTCGGGTTGCAGTCGAGTTAGTTGTGCAAGGCTGATTCATCGAGTAATTTAGTTTTACCTCTTGTGTCTAAGTCGCGTTTTATATTTTTGGCATGCATCGATATTAGATCCACTGGTGCTTGCCTGCCATGTTTCTGCCCGTTGCGTTCGCACTCATACGTATTTTCAATGCTGGCAACCATTACTTTGTATTTAATAATGTTCTTTCGTATTTATTATTTAACATCCTTTGTGCTTCTGGGAAACCCTTTGATTCGGCTCAATTGTTGGTTTATGAGATTAGTGACGGGATTGTGCACTTTGGATTATTGAGACTGTAAAGTGACTCTAGTGTGGGGTCAAAATGGCCTCCCTAGTTATCATGGCAAATTGCCACGAGCCCGGGAAAAGGATTCGAAGGCGGTACATATCGGGTGCTTCTGTGCTGTCATCTTTTATGCTTTGTGCTTTTACATCATTGTAATCGGCTCACTTTCCGCTAAACGGCGCATGTTTTGCTGTCTTGGCATCGCCATTGTACCCTTTCTTGAGTTTAATACCCATTGTCGTTTATCTATTAGAAAACAAAAGGAAAAGAAACAAATTCATTGATCAAATCTGGTGATTTAGTTTTTTTAATTATTTTGAAGCCATAATTTTTAGATATATAACAAACAATTTTTACGGTAAAAACAATGTTTAGAATAGGAGAGTTTGTTGTTGTTACATGGTTGTTATTGTTATTTTTTTAATTCTTTAAAAAATAACCTTTTCTAAACAATAATAGTAATTTTAAATAAATTGGTGTAATAC